>NW_007250988.1:56876-62629 GCF_000164805.1 Carlito syrichta | reverse complement strand
CTCCTGGGGAGGCACCTTATTGCTCTTCGCAGAAACGATCTCCACGGAGAGAAATGAATTGTTTTGTTGTTGATGGAGAAGAAATGGAAGGAGCTATTTTTAAATGCTGTCTCTACTCGGGAGTGTTGGAATTGCAGGTCACAGGTGGCCGCCTCAAGATCCCACAGCCCGAGAGGGTCCCCGGCCCTCCCGGGCTGCGGCTGCCCTCAAGTGGGTGACTTCCTCCTGGGCTTAGCTGAGGGACAGCTGACTGCTGAAGTGAGGCAGCCTCCTTCAAGGCACGCACCGATCTGAAGTCCTGGCTCCCACACGTACTGACTGTGCCACCCTGTGCCTCGGTTTTCTGACCTGGAAACTGGGGACAGTGAGATGTTTTCTTAAGGGATGGCTGGGAAGGTTGAATGACACACGTTCAGTGTTTGGAATGTAGCAGGTGCGGGAGGCACAGGAAGGGTTTAGCAGTGGACTGGCTCCAGAAGTTCCCTTGGGAAAGGCCCACGTGGTGCTGGGCCTGTGTGTATGAGCCCACCAAGGGTCTGAGTCTTGAGTCCTCGATCTTGAGGCTCCGAGCAGCCCCCGATCGTCGGTCGCGGAGTGGGAGGCCCACCTTCGTCATGCGCCAGCTCCACTTTGAGTTGAGCCAGTGTGGCGACTGCTGGGCTCCCCGTCACACCAGGCATGGCACTCGGCCCTTTTCTGAAGCTGCCCGTAAACACTGGCCTCTACACACAGTTGGTCCGAATGGGGCCCCGTGGCATATTTACCTTTTACAGAGCATCTGGGAGATAACAGCCTTCATGGGATGGGTTTTAATGAGTGCTGTGGTGAAACGTGGCAGAGCTGACGCGGGTGGCATGGGTGGGTGCGCTGACTTCTGTAAGAGGCCTCTGGTGGAGAGACGGGGCCATGTTGATCACCTGATCCCTGCCATTAAAGGGTGTGGGGGCAGAGATGGGGCTGAGCGTCCCAGGAAGCAAGGGGACGGTCAAGGCCACCACCAGGGCAGCCAGGGCAGAGCTGGACGCGCGTGGGGCCAGCTGTGACTCTGTGCCCGTGCGGTCACATGGGGCCCTGGGCTCAGAAGGACTCTGTGCTTGGTTTATGCTCTGTTCTTGTTGTTTTGAAATTCTTAGCCATTTAATCGTTGAGCTTCTGTTCGGTAAGTGAAGCCCACTGGGACACCGGAGCGCTGTGTCTGCAGAGGAGGTAACGAAATGCAACGCTCCCCACTTGCAGGAGCATTGCCATGTCCCACGAGCACAGGATTCTGGTGGACCCGCCGGACGTGGGCGTCCAGTGGGACTCACGGCAGACACAAGACGGGCTTGTTCCAAAGATGACCAAGAGAGAGCTGGCAGCCCCCAGGAGGCCACGCTTTCCCTCTGAGCCCAAACGTCCTTCAAATGCAGGGGAGGGCAGCAGTGCTCCAGAAAACTCACGTGACAAGGAGCCCTATCACACCCCTTTCCACCAGTGTTACGTCCCCGTGGTAGCCAGACCCTTACGCTGACAGTGATGCTGTCGCAGGAGGGGGAGGCTAGGCCAGCCTCTGTCCCTTTCAGCCCAGCCTTGCTCATCAGCCAGCAGAGGGTGTGGGGTGTGGGTGGACTACGTGTGCGTGGGGAGGGGAGTGCAGTGCACGCCGCCGGGTTTGTGTGTGCAGCCCTCCCGCTGTACCTGGGGCTGGACGAGCTGTGAAAGAGGGGTGCAATTCTGGTGATTCTGGAGTTTACGCTCGTAGATTTGTGTTTAAAACGTGTGTGGCACACCATCAAGATGGACAGTAAAATTCATGCTAGCAATGTAAAGTTTTTGCTTTTCTTTCTTCAGAATGACGCTAGCAATTTGAAAGCACCGGGACAAGTTGAGAGAAAGTGGAAGAAAACAAAGCGTTTCAGTCCCCTGACTGGCACTTCTCCCTGCTGTTTGAACAGGGATCTCACGTTTGCATTCTTCACTGGGTCTCGCATCTGCCCTGGAGGTGGGACCCCAGTGGGCTTTGGCTCAGGACTCTGTGAATGCGTGAGCCTCGTGCTAGCCATGCGGGATGGGAAGGAGTGATGGCAGGACAACGATCACAGTCACAATAGCTTGCCTGAGTGCTGACCACGAATCAGGCACCGTCCCAAGCGTTTCACTTGGATCATCTCACTTAATCCTACAAACTCCATCGGGTCGGTTCCTTTATTATGCCCATTTGACAGATGGAGACATTCGTGTCCAGAGAGGTGAAGCGGCACGGCCAGGAAGGGCCAACCAGGGTCCAGAGCCACCTTGCTGGCCTCCTTGTTATCTGCCATTCTCCTTTTGCCCGTGTTATGGGATAGGGAAACTGAGGCTCAGAAGAGCAGCCCAAAGTCATGATGGCACAGGTCTGGCACTGGGTCTCCAGCCTTGTGACGGCCACACTTCTGTTCTTTCCCCTGGGCGATGCTGGAAACATTTCCCCCCTTCCTCTGAGAAGGCATGTCATCATTTGTCATCATGGGCTCCGGTTTTCATATTAATAACCCACTGAGCGACTGTGTCTGTTCCACATTCCCTTTTGAGTGATCACTCGGGACCTCAAAATAGCTTTCTACCCCTTGTTGGTGTCTTCTCACATGCACACGGGCCTTCTCCCCACACGCACAGGGTGCCAGCGTTCAGATATCCGCTCACAGACACACAGAGAGGCACAGACACACACATGCACAGGCCTGTACACAGACACAGATGTGGACATGCTGACTCTGCTTGGATACCAGACTTGTGCACTCATACAAGCTGCTCAGACACACATGTGCTGGTCTGCACACAGACCTGTGCACCCAGACATTCGCAGGCATACATGAAGGATACATAGACTCAAGACACACACACACACATACGTGTGTGCACAGACAGCCAAATATGCCCGTGTAAACACACACAGAACAGACTCAAGGCCCGGTCAACACTGCCAGAAGTCCCAGGAACTTGCACTCACAGAACCAGAACCATGGGTGTGGGTGCGCACTCTTTGGAGCGGTCAGGAGGACTCCAGGGACACCACCCAAGATTTGTTGGACACTCTAACACATGCCTTGGCCGGGCGCAGTGGCTCATGCCTGTTATCCCAGCACTTTGGGTGGCCGAGACGAGAGGATTGCCTGAGTCCAGGGGTTTGAGAGCAGCCTGGGCAACTTGGAGATAATTTGTCTCTACAATAAACTAAAAAAACTGGCCCGATGTGGTGGCATGTGCCTGTAGTTCTAGCTACTTGGGAGGCTGAGGAGGAAGGATTGCCTGAGTCCAGCAGGCTGAGGCTGTGGTGGCCATGAGCATGCCCCTGCACTCTAGCCTGGGCGACACAGCGAGACTCCGACTCAAAGACAAAAACAAAAACATAGCTCTGCAGGGACTTCTGTGCTGTGGGGAACTGAGGCAGGAGACGGGAGGGCATGGCAGAAAACGATGTTGGGGCCATGTGGAACCCCAGGTCAGGGTGGTCTATTTGTGAATCGTTGTTGTTCTGTATTTAATATGGACGTGGCTTAGCAACCACAAATAACAAAGTGACTGTGTGTGTGTCCTACACTAGCTTTGTCATCTGTGGTCCTTTAGGGACACCCCCATTGGATGGAAAGGGAACACCCAGCTGCAAAGTGACGGCAGGCATGAGGTGACCTTGAGTGTGGATTGAAAAGAAGCGATCATGGAACCCAAGGCAGTCAGGGAGGGCTTTCCGGAGACGGAGGGCTTAGTCAGAGCACAAGGCTCATCCATGCTGTTTGGGGCCCTTCCTTCCTCTTTATAATGACCCACCCTCCAGAAGCGGATACATGTGGGGAATCACTGTATCAGTCTCTGAGACAGTCACGGTCTCTACTGATCTCACTTCCTTCTGCCCCGCCCACTGCCCACGAGGTGGGTTCCATTTTCACCTCTGTCATCCCCATGTAGAAACGGAGGCTCAGCGTATCTCCAGCCCGAGGTCTCCAGGAGTAGTTGGGGCAGGATTCCAGTTCAGGACCATCTGGCTTCCAGGCTGCTCTTTCATCACCTGGGTCTTCCGTGAGGCTAGAAGCCTCGTCCGACTCCTACCTGGAGAAACGGCTGCAGAACCGGGGGTCTAGAGGACCAGGGTAGACAGCGCAATGCAGCCATTTAGGCTCGCCCCCCTTCCCTCCCTCCACCCCCCACCAGTTGTGCGACCTTGGCATGTCTGTCCCATGTCCGGCTCTCAGCGTCCTTGTCTGGAAAATGGGCGTGAGGATTTGATGGGCTCAAGCACACAAAAAGTGCCTTGCGGGTAGACTGGCCCATAGGGGGCGTCCAGCAGATGTGAGTGTCACCATTGCTATCGTTCCATTCTGTCCTTGCTGGCTTGTCCGGGGTTGTGGCGTAACTGGAAAATGAGAATTTCAAACAGGTGCTGGAGGAACAGGAATTCTGTGATTCTGAGTCAGCAGACCCCTGATTCTGGGGTCCGATTGGGCAAAGGCCCGCTGTGAACCTGCTGGTCCTGGAAGATCAGCCACCCCATGGCGCTCCCAGATTCTTCCTTTCCAGTTCCCTGAAGCCCCAGCTTTCCAGGTATCCTGCAGCCTTGGCTCGGAGCGATGCGGCCTCTTGCTGTGTGTCCTGAGACACGCCTCTCAGCCTCTCTGAGTGCCAGGTTTATCCTCTGCAAAACGAGAACAACTGTGTCACCTTGAGAGAGCTTCTGGAGTTCAAACGGAAGCAAAAGACAGCATGAAACGGCTTTGAGAAGGGCCACGCTGTGTAGGCACCAAGACCCCTCCCAAGGGCAGAGGGTTTCCTGAAGACCGTGCCCGGCTGTACAGGAGGGTGTGGTGAGGGGCTGGAGAGGGTGCTCGCCGGGCCACTGTCTTTCTGCTTCTCCTCCTTCCCCCGTCACTAGGTCTGGCGAGAGCTCAGTCCGGGAGGGTGGCATGCTGCACCCAGGAGTTTCCATGGAGAAAATTCCAGTTCCTGCCATTCTGCAGCCCATTTGACCTAATTTACACTTCATCATCTTTGGCAATTTTGTTCTTTGGGTGGGGGAGTGGGTGGTGTTCCAAGCATGGATGCAGCTCCCTCGTTCTGAGTCACCCGCACGCTCCTCCTGCTTAGACTCGAAGTCATGATATGGCTACACACACACACACACACACACACACACACACACACACACACACTCACCTTTGCACGTGTGTAGAAAGGGGAGGCCGGAGGGTGAGTTGAAAAGGCCCGATATGGCCTGGGTTTGTTTTTCCTTCAGTCTTTATATTCATGCTGAATATATGTGTGGAGAGAGTTGTGAATTTTTATCTCTGACCTTTGTAGACATAAAACCATCCTATTATCATATACCTGTCAAAGAGGGGAGAGAATCAGGTGAATATTCTTTGCCTTTTATGCGTCCAAAAGAAAGAAAGAAAAAAGTTATTAGCATCTTTTTCTAAACCAGGGATTCAAAGACCAGCCACCCCTCCACCCTCAAGCTCCCTGAAGCTGGGCCTGCTCTCTGCCGGCCCCACGGCCCCGCCCGGCCAAGATGCGGGAGTCACAGCTTCGGCCCCTGGTCTCTGGCCCCACCCGGAGAAGGCACCCTGCAGTAGTCAGCGTGGCAGTGTGGGACAGGAGCCGCTCCTCTAAGAGCACGTCTGCAGCTCCTTGGTGCTCCCGAGTCCCCGGGGAGACGGAACCCTCCAGAGGAAAGCACTCCTCCCCTCAGAATGAGGCTGATTTTAAAGCACCGTGACAAAGTCGAGAGAAAGACAGCAGAC
>NW_007250988.1:41876-51876 GCF_000164805.1 Carlito syrichta | reverse complement strand
GAAAGCCCCATGTCACCCTTAAGCTGAGGCTAGATCAGTTTGCGGCCTGTCATTCTCGCCCAGCGAGACCTGGGACCAATGGCCATTTGACAAGGCCAGGGCTCCAGAGGTAGAGTGTGTAGGTGGACAGGGCGAGGGGGGCATGGATCAGTGTGAGGTGATTATCGTGGCTTGAATGTGTCCCCTCCAAGCTTCGTATGTTGGAAGCTCAATCCCCAAAGAAGCAGTGTTGGGAGGTGGTACCTTTGGGGGATGTTTAGGGTGCCCCAATGAATGGATTCATGCCACTACAAAAGGGCTTGATGAGGGGAATCGGGCCCTTTTTGTCCCTCCTGGTTTCTACCATGTGAAGACACAGCGTTCTTTCCCTCTGGAGGAGGCAGTGTTCAAGACCTCATCCAGAGCAGCCTTCACCAGACACCAAACCTCCCGGTGCCTAGGTCCTAGACTTGCCAGACTCCAGAAGAGCGAGACATGCATTTCTGTTCCTTATAAATTCCCCAGTCTCAGGTATTCCGTGCTAGCAGCACAAGTGGACTAAGACGATCATGCCGCCGGAGCTCCAGGCCCTTGGTGAGGGGGAGTCTGGGCAGGTCTGCTGGAGGAGGGAGGGACACAGTGGGGATTTGGGCAGGGGAAGGAGAACCCACTGGCCCCATGGGTCTATTCTCTGGAGGGCCTCTCCCCCACCTCTCCCATTATGGAGGGTCCCTTGATGCCACCGTGAGCTTCCTTCTTCCCTGGGGGCCTTGGAAGCAGCTCCCTGCCCGGGCAGTGTTCCTGGAGAGATGCCCCCTTTGCATGTCCAGAGGCCATGTCAGGAGGGGGTGGGGCAGCACAGGGAGCCCTGGACTGGGGTCTGAAGAGCAGGCCTTGTGTCCATCAACGCTCTTCCCCACTGAAGGGTGCAGTCAGCCACGGCACATCCCCTGGCCGTGGTCTCGGGGGGTGTGACAAGACAGAGGCGTCAGGACTTGGCCACCTGGAAGGGCTTTGCTCTTGGGTATGCAGAGAATCCCCTGGGTGGGGTGGATGCTCTCCCACAGCCCTCCCTCACGGGAGGCCCTCCTGGTCCTGAGGGAGAAGCGGCTCAGCTCCACGAACAGCCCCTAATTTACTTCCTCTGACTGCCCTGAAGGCCTAGAGCAACAGTTAAGAATCACATTACCGCCTTTATTGCCTCTAATTTTTACCCAAATGGTTTCTGCTGTGCCAGCTAACAGCACTCTTGTTTCACTTTGCACCGGCCATAGGCATGCTCTGGATTTATGCAGTTTCTAGAGAGGTCAACCCTCCAAATGTCTTCTCCCCCCCCCCATGCAAGCCAGGGCCTCCTCTCCTGTCCTCCCTGCAGTGGGCAGGAAGTAGGGGCACCTTAGTCCTGGGAGGGTCACAGCCCTGTGCTCCTGGGAGGTGGGCCTGTGTCTGCCCAGGAACTGTGTGTGCATGTGTGATGGGAAGCCTGGAAAATCAGCAGGGTGCATCTGTCCATGTGTCCTTTCTCCTCCTTCGATCCCTCAGCCCCCTGTCCTGGATCTGAGTTGGGAGAGGTGGCTCTTTCAAGCTGTGTGATAGTGTGACTAGCTAGACTCCTTTGGTTGTAAGTGACAGAGACCCCACTGAAACTTAACGCAGAAAAAAGGGACCGAGCCTGGAAATAGGCTCAGCATCAGGCATGGTTGGATCCAGGATGTCTCAGGAGTCCCTCTCCTCCCACCTCTCAGCCCTGCCATCCTTGGCCTAGCTTCCTTCTTGGGCAGCAAAGACAGAGCAGCTCTGGAATATCCTCCGGCTCAGCAGCCTCAGAGGGACCGCTGCATCCCACGGGGCCCAAGAGCCACCCTGGCATCTCCTTGGCCAGCCTCAGGACACTGGCCCATGCTGAGTCAATCACTGTGCTCGGGGTGATGCCTGGGTTGATGGGCCAGGGCTGGGCCTCCAGTTCCTGCCCCGATAGCCGGAAGGGTGAGGGTGGTGAGGCTTGGCCAACCCTCGTGGACTGAGAATGTGGAAATGAGTGACTTCCTCTTGGGACAACTGGGAACTGCGACCACAGCTAGGAACAGATGGCCACACTGACCTTGGACAAGTCCCCTCACTGCTTCCTGCCTCAGCCCGCTTCTCTGGCCTTGGCCTGGGGGAGAGAAGGGCTCTGTGTGAGCACCTGGAGGACACCGTTGTTACCGCTGTCTTTCTTGTCTGCGGGGACCTGCTTGGCGGATTACCACGCTCTGTTCCCTTCTCTGTGCCTGTGGCCGCCCCCTTGCCTGGAGCAGCACCCAAAGCCAGCCACGCCCATTGCCACACTGTCCGGAGGGGCCCCGTCCCTGTCCACTCATGACTTTCCCAACTCCCACGGAACGGGTCCCCGGTGGATCCTAGAGACTTGGGGGCCTCGGGGGCCGGTGTGTGAATAGAGACGACTCCTCCTGGAAGAACCAGGCCAGGCGGCTGCCGGGAGTCCTGTTTACTGGCCCTTCAAACACCTTCTTGGCCCTGGTGCCTCTCAGAATAAGCGAAGGAGCTTGAGGACTTGGAAGCTGGGGCAGCTGGATGAGCCGAAAGTTGTGTCCCTCCCCCTCGTTACCGAGTGAGGCAGAGGCCCCGAGAAGTGAAGGAATTTGTCAGGGCCACTCAGCAGGCCAGTGGCCAGGACAAAGTTGAGACTGGAGCCCAGGTTGCTCTCCTGGTGGCGGGGGTCTCCGAAAGACCCCAGGGCAGCTCAGCTTTCCCACCCACTTCTCTCTTTTCCGTACTTAGCTCCCAGGTGTGAACCTCACCTGTCTGGTTTCCACGGCTTCCCCCTCTGCCTTTCTCCCTTGCCTGTGCTGTCACCACCTGGATGGAGTCCTGGAGACTCAGTGACACATTCTTGTTTTTTTTAGGTTTATTTTATTTTAAAGATGTGGGGTGCAGTTCAGGATTAGGTCTGCAAGGGGTCATCGTACAGGGAAAGTTTGGGCTTTCCTTTGGTACCTGCTTTGCCTGGTTTGAGATCAGGTATCCTTATTCATATTACATGCCCTCCCCACCCTGACAGTTTCCAGCAACTGCCAATCCCTTTCTTATTGTATTATGGTAAATGTTTAGGGTCCACTTATGAGTGAGACCACATGTTACTCAGTTCTTTGTTTCTGTGATAAACCACTGACTGTTATAGACTCTAAATCCATCCAAGTTTCTGCAAAGTCCATAACTGTGCTCTTCTTTATGGCTGCATAATATTCCATTGTGTATATGTATCACTTTTTTAAAAATTCAGCCCAGTTTCAATGGGCAGGATGGTTAGTTCCATGTTTTTGCTATTGTAAATGGTGCTGCAAAAAACATGCCTGTGCAGGTATCTTTGTTGTAGAGTAATTTAAGTACCTCTGGGAACATGCCCAGAAGGGGGATCGCTGGATTTTATGGAAAGTCAATTTCTAGTTCTTTAGGAATCGTCACGCTGTTTCAAAAGAGGTTGAACGAGTTTGCCATCCCACCAACAGGAGACTCAGTGACACATTTTTTTTTGAGTTAGAGTCTCACTGTGCCACCCAGTCTAGAGCACAGTGGCATGCTCATAGCCACTGCAGCCTCGACCTGCTGGGCTCAGGTGATCCTTCCGCCTCAACTCAGTGACACATTTTTAAGACCAGGGCTGGAGAGAGCAGCCTGCCTGAAGGCTCCTGCCCATCTCAGCCCTTGTGTTCTTGCAGCCAAGTGTGGTTGGAGGAACCCAGCCCTGGTGCCCTGGTGACCAGGAATGGCAGCCTCCATGGGCCACTCACCCAGAGGCATCCCTCTCATGTAAGTTGGAGAGGGCTCCCTGCCAGCCCTGCCAAGCCCTCTGCTTCTGGGAGAGCCAGAGCGAGTGGCGATAGCCATCAGTTAATTATCGAGGAGTTCTAGGCTTCATAAATTGTTTTCTTTCTAAGAGGAACAGGAAAGCCTTCTGGAAATAGGATTTTAGGGTGTGTTTCAGGAGGAGGGGTTGGGATGGGGCGCAGTCTCTACTTCTTAGCCAGTTCAGGGCTAACCTGGCTTCTGCTTTCACAGGTCACCATGGCACTGGGTGGCCTCAGATAAGGGTGTCCCTGGATGCTAGGCTTCTGAGCCCTGTGCTCATCTCCGAGCCCCTGTAGGCTGAGCTCCATGGGGTCACTTCCTGCTTTTCCTTCTGCTTCACCACTCTTGGTATCAACGGGCACTGACTCTGAGCCAGGCACTGGGCTGGTGTTTTTGATACCGTGCTTCCCTGAGCACTGTGTGTGATATCATGAATTCCCGTTCACAGGCTAGAAAGCTGAAATGCCAGGATGCGACAGCGCTTATCCAAACTTCCTCAGGTGGTGAGTGGCCAGGGCCACCTGGCCCCAGGCTCTCGTCCTTGAACTCTGTGCCTTGCTGGGCAAGAACATCCCCCTTTTATAAACCAGGACTCCAGCTCTCCAGTGCGATCTTCACACCAGAACAGACATGAAGTTCTTTCTTCCCTTCCCCCGCATGTCTTGTTGGGGTTATCATTTATTTTTAACCCAGAGCAAATCCAGGGTGCTGGCCACCATGTCAGATGCCGTTGGCCAGACACTTCTCTTTTTACAAGAGAGATGACTGACTGGGGCCTGCGGCTGGACAGGACGTGCTGCCCAGGACCTGAACCTTGGGCCAGTGGCATCTTCTGCAATAATAGAGCAGCATCATGATGCTTCTTCGTCCTGTGCTGAAAATGCACCTGCTCCCAGGTCAACATCCTCAACACGGTTCCTTTCCGCTTGCTGACAATGCCAATTACCTTGGCCAGGCTTGCACAATGCAGGGTTCAGGTAGCCACTTCTTCCTTCTCTCCCTCCTTCCCTCTTTCCCCTCCATCCTTCCTTACTTTTTGTTTTTGAGTTGGAGTCTCACTCCGTCACCCAGACTGGAGTGCAGTGGCCGCTCCCGGCCACCGCAGCCTCACCTGCTGGGCTCCAGCGATGCCTCTGCCTCAGCCTTCCGAGCAGCTGGAACTACAGGCGCGTGCTACCAGGCCCGGCTCATTTTTTGATTTATTGTAGAGGTGAGGTCTCGCCAAGTTGGCCAGGTGGGTCTCGAACCTGCGGGCTCAGGCCATCCACTCACCTCGGCCTCCCAAAGCGCGGGATGACAGGCTGAGCCGCCGAGCCCGGCTCCTTCCTTCCTTTAATATTATGCTCATGACTACATGAGTGTTCTTTTGTGTCCTCCTTTCAATGGCCGTCCATACATTCAGCCATCTTTCCTTCCTCCGTTCCATCCTTCCTTCCTTACTACTTTTTCTTTGGCTAGATATTTCTTTCAATCACTGCCACTCTGAGAGCAAAGATCATTGATTCCTTGTGTATGTGTTCAGTGGTGTCAGTATGTGGTCTGTTTGCTTTTATGTGTCACTTCTTTGGCCGCATGAACAGACCCACGAGGTCAGGAAAGGCTCCTCCGCGAGGCGTCCTTCTCATGTGCAGTGGTGACAGAGATTTTCTCTCCCTGTGACTGTGGGCGGATGCCTCTGGGCTGTCATGCTCGGGGTACATGTGGCCCTGTCTTTGATCTTGAGCAAATTCACAGGCACCCAGAAGAATTGCTCTGTCTGAGGAGAACAACCAAAGACAGAAAATTGAGTCTCATCCTAAGTCAAAATGCAGATTTCCCATTGAAATACAAATCCTTCCTTTCAAAAGGTCAGCTGGAGTGGTACTTAAAAAAAGAATTGCAGCTGGTTTCCAATAGGGCACTGGAAACAAAAAGTCCCATCCAAGAATACTCTTTGGCCCTGTGCCCACAGTTTCTTCTGATCGTGGCTTGGCTACATGATCATTCTCTCCCAGCTCCTGTCACTCAGCCTTGTAGGTTTGGAGATAGACAACCAGTCAGACAGATGGACACTTGATGGGCAGGTGGCCTCTACCTGAAGCAGACCTTCCCACGTGTGGGCATCCCGGGGGCTTGGAGCTCTTCTCCAGACCCACGCACACTCTCGGGTCCCCTGCCCAGCCAGGCTGACCTTGGGCCACATTCTATATATGACATCTTAGTGGACAAGCTTTGGCCAGAAATGAACCCGCTTCACCTCCATACCATGTTTTGCCTCCACGGAGCCTATAGCCCACAAAGACCCTCTCCCTGACCCCACAGTCCTCTCCCTTTCAAGCCCTGCCTGAGCCTTCACCTTGTGGTCACACATGCATGGCCTTTGAGGCTCACCCAGCACCTAGGCCTGTCCAGCTGAGGGTGGAGGCAGAGACTCAGAGAAGTTCCCAAGTGTCTCATTTGCTTATTTACTCATCGACACCCACCTTGTTCCCAAAGCATTTGATGTGGATGACAAAAATACATATAGCACAATAGGATTAAAATAGAAAAGAGGTCATGGCAGGGGGAATAAGGGGCGAACAGTGAACTGAGGGACAAAGTCTAAGTAGAAACGTGTACTTTGGAATGTCATGGGGGGCGGGATGGGGTGAGGGCCCGTTAAATAAACTCAATAAACAATTGTCTGAAGTTTCTTTTCTTTTTTTTTTTTTTGAGTCGGAGTCTCACTCGGTCACCCAGACTGGAGTGCAGCGGCCGCTCCCGGCCACCGCAGCCTCGACCTGCTGGGCTCTGGCGATCCTTCTGCCTCAGCCTTCCCAGTAGCTGGAACTACAGGCGTGCGCTACCACACCCGGCTGATTTTTTGATTTATTGTAGAGATGAGGTCTCGCCTGCCCAGGCGGGTCTCGAACCCGCGGGCTCAGGCAATCCACTCTCCTCAGCCTCCCAGAGGCGCGGGATGACAGGCTGAGGCACCGAGCCCGGCTTGAATTTTCTATAAAATAGGAAGAGTTGCCTCACACTGTAAACATACACTATTCGCTTTATGAAAGGATTTTGTCAGAGGTAGCTTTAAAGGCAGTCTCCTCAAGTATGTTGGAAGTGAGACATGGCTTATAACAACCCCGTTTGCCTGGAGCTTTGAGAAGCAGCTACTTTGTGAGAAGCGTCAGTTGGTGGCCACTTCTGTGGGTCTGTCCCTAGGTAGGTTGTACCAGCTGGACAGCAGCTGCCCTCTTCCCTGCTCTCCTGAAGCATGTCAGAGGTGATCCTGTTAAGCTTTTTCCAGGCTTCCCGACCCAAGGGAGATGTCCAAGGAGGACAGGGTGCAGAAGATTGGCACATGCTCCCAGGAGGCGAGTAGGTGGTGGTGTGGCTTATGGGGAGAGTCCAGGCTAGGGGGGGCCTCCCAAGATCCAGGACCCAGCTTGTTTCTCTGGCTCGTGACTTGCCCATTCGTGTCTCTGGGAGTCTTTCTCTTGTTTTTAAAATTCATTGGTGATGTCTGTTTGTATATTGAGGGTATTCACCCAATACCTGACATCTGTCGATTACCTATCTTGTAGACATTTTCCTCTTCTGCAATTTTAATTTTACGAATGGACTTTTAGAATGAATTATCTTGAGTGACTCCCCTATGCCAGGCTCTGCTCTAGGCTCTGGGCTAAAATGATAAGCCAAGAGCAAACATAATCCTTGAATCCCAGTCTCAGGAGAGAAAGAATATGGATCAATTCATCACACAAATAAAGGACCGTCACCTCTGGGCTAAGTGTCTGAAGAGTTGCAGGAAGTCACCAGAGAACACGGGAGGGGGAGTCCCTAAGGAGGTGCCCGAGGGAGAGGGCACGGGGCCAGAGACTGGATAGCAAGACTGTGTGGCTGTGGAGAAGGCGGCCTGGGGTTCTGGGCAGCCCTTTGAAAAGTGTCCAGCAGGCACCCGTACGTCTGAAGAGGTCTGAAGAGCTGTCTGGTTGACAGAGATGGAGCAAGTGAGTGGAGCACCCATCAGGGGGTGTCCGGGGAGGGGAGAAAGGGGCTGAGGTGAGGAGAGAGGGGAGTAGATGGGAGAGCAGGGCTGACGGATCAGCAGCAGAGCTCAGGGTGGGGGAGCTTGTGGGACTGAGCGTGGGGAGGACCCCTGGTGTTGGGATGGACTCAGCATCCCCTGGACCGGGCAGACCCCTGCCAGCTGCAAAGACAGGGCAGTGGTCTACGGCCAGCACGGGCAGGAGCACGTAACTACTGCTGGGGGTCTGTACTTGTGACCCACCTCCTCTAGGGCCTGCCAGGCCTCGTAGGTTGGCGAGCCTGTGGCTTGCTGAATCTGTCTGGGCTGAATACATCGTCCTGGAGGGCTGGGCCCCCCACGGGCAGCTCCGGAGCCGCCAGACAAGGGACAGAGTGTCCCCAGCGGGATTCTGCCCATGTCTTACGCAGAGGCCATGCATCCAGGCTGTTTCCGCACTCTTTGTGACAAGGATTCTGCTTGGATACAGAAAAGAAAGTAAAAGTGACAATTTTCACAGGCAGTGCCCCGGGGTGCATCTTTGCTGATAATTCCCAGGCTGGTCCCTCTCGCCTCCAGCCAGGGCACGCTGCCTGCATTCCCCAGCAAGAGCCGCTGTGTGCTCCAGACCGGACGGTGTGCGCTTCTGATTTCTCACCGGATGTTGCGAACTGATCTCTTCTTATGCTCTCGCCTCTTGTTGCCTCTCTCTCTTCCCTCTGCCCCTCGCTTTCTCTCTTGGGGTGATTTTTAAAATCCCAGAATATGGCCAGAGGCCTCTAACAAGGGGAGACAGAATTAAGCCAAATTAATTACAGCAAAATAAGAGGAATTAGGCTTAATTGAAGCAAGTAACAGAAAAGAATTGAGCTGGCCTTACCCCTTCCCGGCAAGGCGACTTTTTGGCCAGGAGGAAGGGCAACATGGCTGCCTGGCTGGGCACAGCCTCCTCCCTCCCGGCTGCCATGTTCTCCTGGACTGGGATTACAGGTTTGCAAGTCGCTGACCGTGGCTGAATTTTATCATTGTTAAGGTTCAGTGCTAACCTCCTCCCCTTATTTCCTTCCCATTTAAAGTTTCAGGGATAATAAATTCTTTTGATTTAGCAATTATGGGAGCACAGAATTAGTCAAACGCGGGCTTTGAGAACAAAGTGGAACGGAGACCTGGTGGGCTTCTGCTGGGAAGCCACAAAGACTCACAGGTTTGCCATGGAGAGATCTGGGGGAAACGGTGCTTTGTTAAGTCTGAAATTGGATGGGTTTTAATTTAGGAGCATAGCATACCCTCACCTCTCTCTCTAAGCAGAAAATAGTTATGTTTGTGGGTGACACATCCCTGAAGTAAATTGTGCTAAACCACTGTGCGGCAGTACATTATATTGACTTGTCTGGGGCTGGCTTTTTCGACGACAATGTTGAGTTTGTGTTGGCTAGTAATAAAAATAAATAAGACTTATAGATCATTTCACTCATTTTTTGCATTACATTTGCAAAATGTGTAAGGATATAACACAGCGTGCTACAATACAGTTTTAGAAAACACAATGATAAAATTAATCCTCGATACGGAATGATGCATATAGGTAGATGAAAGCAAAAAGAAGCAGGAGGTGCTCTGAAGACACTGCCGGGCCAGGGGCTGGACTGAGGTCCTGCTTTCTGTGCGGCGGTGGAGGCCAGGACCCACCTGAGCGCCAGACCAGCAGAAGGGGACGTGGCGGGCCAGAGCCCCGCCTGGGCCGCTTCCGCTGATGCTCCTCGGGACTGGCTTGGGGTCTGCTGCCCCTGGGCTGGACCTAGTTAGGAAGGGAGATGGCCAGAGTGTCCCTGCCCACTAGGCACTGGTCGGGGCAGGGTAGCGGGTTTGAGGCAAGCAGGCCAAGCATTTTTTTGTTTGTTTGTTTTTTTCAGTTGGAGTCTCACTGTGTTGCCCAGACTGGAGTGCAGCGGCCGCCCCTGGCCACCGCAGCCTCGACCTGCCGGGCTCCGGCGATTCTTCCGCCTCAGCCTTCCCAGTAGCTGGAATTACAGGCACTCTCTACCACGCCCAACTAATTTTTTTTGATTTGTTGCAGAGATGAGGTCTCGCTGCCCAGGCGGGTCTCGAACCCGTGGGCTCAGGCAATCCACTCACCTCAGCCTCCCAAAGGCGCGGGATGACAGGCTGAGCCACCGAGCCCCC
>NW_007250988.1:4030-41757 GCF_000164805.1 Carlito syrichta | reverse complement strand
CACCCCCTGTGCACATTTGTTTGTTTTTGGTTGACTTTGTTTATGTATCAGTCCTGAGCTGGAATGGTTACAGTGAGATCCAGTCTGAGGGGCGCCTGGCGCTGGGATTCCCAGGTTGCTAAGTCCTTCAGCAAACATGCCAAGTCGTTTACCTGCCAGCCACCGGGCTCTCCCCGACGGAAGAGCAGAGACTCCCTGAGAACTCCAGGCTGTAGGTCCAAGGAGGAAGCCCTGTTTGCCCTTTGCTTGGGGAATCCAGGCTCCTAGCAGAATCTCAGACTGATGCTGGTATCTGGCTCTGGCATCTCTCTGTCACCTTCCCCGTGTCTGCCCCCCCATGCATGTGCACACACATGTGGACACAGGCACAAGTGAAGGCATACACACCTAGAGGCACCCACGGGGATGCACATGCGTGAATTCATACATGTGGATGTTCACGCTCACACAGGCAGAGGTAGGCATCCAAGCGCATGTGCACACACGTGGCATCACCCACGCAGAAGACCGGCCCCACCCTCTTCCTAGGTCATTCCTAAGTCGCCCTCTTCCCTGGCCCTCGCAGCCGGGGTCCCACACTCGTCCACCTCTGTCGCCTGGCCCAGCCCCGCGTCTCAGCAGTCCTTGTCCTGGCCCTGGATGAACCCTCCTTGTCGGCAGCGTCAGCGTCTGACTCAGGTCCCTCCCGGGACTCCCACTACTCTGTCACAGAGTCCCCTCCTCACCTCGCCACCCCAGCTCCTCGTGACCTGGGAAGCCCGAAGCGGGGACCCTGGCCTCCCGCCCTTTTCCCGGGACACCCCCTTGCTCCCCGCTCAGCAGCCCAAACAGCCTCTCTGGGGCTGCTCAGACTGGGCTCTGTCCCCTCCTCACGATGCCCACGGTCCCTCAGAGCCGTGGGGCACTGCCCGCCAGGCTGCCCGCCGGGCTTCACGGATCCCTGCCTGCCGCGCTTTCCCACTCACTTGGGGCAGAAGCTGCCTTCCCTCCTCTGAGCAGATGACTTTCGTGGCTGCCCGTGTGACTCTCTGGTGACGGCTGGTCCTCCCTCCCAACTGTCGGACGGGGGCTGCCAGGCCCCTGGCGGGGAAGGAGAGGAGGGTGCACGCCAGTGTGTGTGTCGCAAGCAGGGGACATGCTCTTACACTGTGACCCTCCAGGCAGGAGGCTCACTGCTCTACTTGTCCAGAGGTATGGAAGGAGCTGAGGCAGATGCGGAGAGCTTGGGGACCTGCGTGTCCTGGGAGGCAGGGACGCTGGAGAGCAGAGTCACCAGGTGCCCTGAGCCGTCGTGGGGGGGGCGAGGGTGGAGGCCCTTTCTGCCGCTCTCCCGCCCACGCCCAGCAGAGGGGCAGCCTGGCGGCTTCCTCTCAGGGCGGATTTGGGGCAGGGGTCGAAGGGAGTAGGTGGGAGACAGAACACTACCCGGAGGAGGCAGCGTGTCTCGGGTAGCAGCGGGCCTGGGAGAGGCACCGGAGTGTGAGCAGCAGCCTTTCATGCCACCCAGCAGCTGACTGTCCCCGGCCACCTCTGCCATGATCCAGGAGGGCCACCTGTGCTGCAGGTAGAGCGGAGGCAGCGATGGAGGGTGACCTGAGGGTGCTGACCTGGAGGGTGCTGTCCTGAATGCCTTCCCTGGATGCTCCTTAGCCAGCTTGAGATCTGGTTCCCTTGGGCTGGACCCTGTTGGGAGTGGAGATGGCCAGAGGGTCTCACCGGACACTGGTAGGGAGTGAGGAAGTCAGGGCTGAGTCACAGAGGACGTGTGTCTGTGGTTGGCTTAGGTGGCCTCCACTTCCAGGCCCTGGCCCCTGGCTGGGCAGACCTTCTCAATGACGTTGGTGGCCTTGGGATGGGGACAGTGCCTGGGGATCTTCTCACCTATGCCATGCTGGAGGCGACGTCGCTTCTCCACCCTCTGCACCCTGAAGACCTTTACAAAGATGGCGCCCTGGGCCTCACAGACTCCTCCTCCAGAAACCTTCTGCAGACAGGTCCCGCCCTGCCCAGGCCTTCCCAGCTTGCAATACATCCCCGCATGGAGCACCCTGCTGGTGGTCATGTGTTTACTGGGTGATTATTTGACAAGAAGGTGGACTTTTCAAGAGCAGAGTCTCCATGGCTTTGGTCAGCTTAGTGCTGGACCAGGCTTACCACACACGCTCATAGAAACCACTGATTCTGTCAATGACATGACATTGACAAGGCTACGGGCCTGGGTCAAGTGTGGTGTGTGCATGAATCCAAGTGTGTGATCGGGTGCACATAGGCAGGTGGGCCTGTGAGTACGGGTGCCTGAGTGGCAAAGCGTGTGTCTTGGGCACATATATGTGGACCCAGGATGTGTGTCTGTGTGTGGGTACAGTATGTATGTGTGCACATGGGAATGGGTACTCACATGCATGTGTGTGGATAGCATGTGCGTGCATGTGCATGCGTGGATGTTACAGACTGAATGTTTGTGTCCCCTTCCATTCATATGCGGAAGCCCTAACCCCAAGGTGGCGGCGGTAGGAGGTGGGGACTTAGGTTTAGAGAAGGTCCTGAGGGAAGTGCCCCCAGAATGGGGGTAGCGCCCTTGTAAGAAGAGGAGGAGACACCAGAGCCCTCTTGTGTCTCTGAGGACATGGCGAGAAAGTGACGTCTCCAAGCCAGGAGGATGGCCCTCGTCAGACGCCACACCTGCAGCCTGTGGGTCTTAGACTTCCAGCCTTCAGAATTGTGAGAAATACATGTCTGCTGCTTAAGCCCCAAAGCTCGGGCTGACTGTGACGGTGGGTACAGCATGTGTGTGCGCAGGTATGGGTGTGAGTGGATGTGCGTGTGTGAGTGTGTGTTGAGTATTCCAGGTCCCAGAGGTCGAGGGGCGCCTTGCCGGGGCAGCAACTCTGAGTCCTCTGAGGCCAGGTCTCCCTTCACAGGATCCACTGGGGTCTCGGAGCACCGCCCTGAGCAGGTGCCCAGGCCAGAGATACCCCAGCCAGAAGCTGGCTTCGCAGGAGCACATTCCTCCTGAAACCTCCTGCATCACCCAGGTGGCTGTTTCTGGGGTTGGGGCCTGTGCTGCCCCTCACCCTCACCAGGTCCGAGTGTGTCTGCACAGCTGTGGGGAACCCCCAGAGCCTTTCACGTGATGTACTTGGGGAGACAGCTGTGCTTCTCAGCAGCCATGGCTGAGAGCCCTGGGTGCCAGACCCTGGGCTGGCTTTGAACTGGAGGGAGAACCAGCTGTCTCAGTCTGCCCTGGGGCATTCCTGAGAGAGAACTGGAAGAGCCTCTGGGGAGGCAGAAGAGGCTATTCTGAACCCAGTCTAGGACCTGGAGCAGCCCGAGTTCATTAGGGGAGCAAGAAAGCAGGTGCCCTCTTCATATCCCTGCTGGCTCTTAGGACAGCACTGTGGGGCCTCTCATCCAGAGTGGACCCCAAGGCACCGCCACCACTTTGCCACAGAGCACTGGCCCTCAGGCAGCTGGAAGGGGCCAGTGTATTGGAGACAGGATGTCTGGTAGTGGTGGCAGTGTTTAGGACAGATGATGTGGCCAAGTAGGGGGGCAGGAGTGGGAGAGGGACACTGTGGCACTGAGTGGCAGCTGTGGCAGGTAGGGTGATCTGGAAGGCTTCTGAGATGGGATGGAAGCTCCCGGAGACCACCCCATGTGTGGGCGCAGAGTGTGCTGGAGATGGGGGTCTGGCATTTCCAGGAAGGGTGCACATGGGACCACTGGACATGACCCACCCCAGAGGACCTGGGGAAACCAGGTTTTCAGGAGGCAGGCTAGGCTGGTCGTGTTGTCTTCAAGGAGCTTCTGGGAGGAGGGAAGGGGAAGAGGGGTGGTGACAAGACCTGTTAGCAGCTGTTCCCAGGACAAAGTCAATCCTGCTATGTGCCACCCAAAGGGCACAGACAGCGTTGCGGGGGTCGGGTGGATGAGGAATCGAGACATGTACCCTCCTGGTCTGTGTCAGGTGCCATGCAAACTCCCTTGGCCTGTATCACCTACATCCTTGATTTATACAGTAAACGGCCAGCTGGAGTGTTAACGGGCTTCTGGACCGTGGCCCCCTGACCCACGCAATTGCCGGAGCAGCTATACCTCACAGTGCACAGAGCAGAGCCCCTGTCGTGGGGTGGTCTGGCCCTCCTTAGGGACATGTGTGATTCTGGTCGTTGGTTGAGCTGGTTGTCACAGGACCCTTTCAGGAAGGCCACATCTATCCTTGGAAGTGCACCCCATGGTCCAAACAGACAGGTCAACTCTGCAATGATACTTATTCAGGAACCACTGAAGTGGCTTTGACAGTCGTTTGGTGCCAGAGGTACCAAACACGTCGGACAGGCTGACGTGCTGAGGCCATGCGGTGGGAACTCACCTGGCACTGAGACAACAGGTAAGTCCCCAAAGCCACGCCCCTCCCGAAGGCATCCACGGGAGAACTCTTTCCATAAGCCCAGCAGGCAGACACCCTGGGAACGCACGCAGTCATGACTCAACCTCTTCCAATGCTAAGACAGCTTAAAAAAAGTACACATACACTTTTTGCCACATCTTAGGTGTCCTTCTGCCTACAGAAACCATCAAATAAAAATTAATTTTGCTTTTTAAAAAAAATCCTGCATATTTTTGACACTCAATATCTGTTCATTTGCATGGGACACGTTCTTCCATAATGAATCATCGTAACGCTTAAATTAAACACAGTAAAAGAATGGTTAATGCCATAACACGCTGACAATTTAACCTGGCCAATATTTTTATTGCCTTGTACAATAAACCTAACAGAGCACAACTTGCTTTTGACTGGTGGAAAATCGGTTATGAACCGCCAGGGAGCGGCCAATTTTTCAAATGCAGCCATTCAGTCAGACTATAGCCACTACGACTTTTTTTTCCCCATACACTATTGCTGTTATAATCTTTTGAGGATATTTTATCACGGCAATAACCTCCTCAAAATCAGTCTTTACTGCAGTTAATGACTGGACAGCTGGAGCCATAACTGGCCTTGGCGTAGCCCCCAGCTATTAGCTAACAAACCAGTTGTTATCTGCAGGTAACAACCAATTTCTTGCAGAATTTTCTTGATAAAGTGCCTCGCTGGATCGAAGTTATTTTTTCCCTTTTCTGTCCCAGCTTCAAGCATGTCGAGGCTCTCAGGCAAGAGGTGGAGACCGCTGCCAGTCTCAGAGGGACGCTGTGTTGCCATACCCTCGTTCTTAGGGAGATCAGGGGTGTTTGACGTGCAGGGGGCCGGTGAAAGAAAGAGGTTGCTCTGCTGGACTGACCTGGCAGAGAAGGGGCTGAACCCCTGGGGGATGCTGAGTGGACCATGCCTGGCAGACTTGGAGAAACTCTGGAAGTTGGGGTGAAAGCCAAGTGACGGGGTAAATCCTAGGCCCAAGAGAAACATGCTGAACTGACAAGCACCTCGCCTCTGGTGACGCCCTATGCATATATCCTCGTTCCATGAGCTTTTGGAACTAGTGATTTAAAATTAGGAAATGTTAATCTATTTTATAGTGAGCATTTTTTTCTTAAGGACAAGATTAGCCAATTTGGACCTAGGCACTGATGGCTAAGACAAGTTCCTGCAAAGCATTGTTGTGATGAAATATTACAGGTCAACCTGAGTAAGATTCAGAGAGGGAATGCTGAGAGAGCAGTCGAGAGAAGCTGACGGCCAGAGGGACAGTCTCCCTCAGCACCCACAGCCTTGCTTGCTCCTCATGCCACATAGAGAAAGGGCTGCTTTCCTCTTCACTCGTGATTGTGTTTTAACG
Organism: Carlito syrichta; assembly: GCF_000164805.1. Classification (NCBI taxonomy): domain Eukaryota; kingdom Metazoa; phylum Chordata; class Mammalia; order Primates; family Tarsiidae; genus Carlito; species Carlito syrichta. The sequence continues at coordinate 35,977 of NW_007250988.1, read as the reverse complement.
TCCCTGGTCCTTAGCATCCAAAGTAGATTGGGTGCTGCGGCACTGGAATGACGAGGATGCACTGAAGAGATCACCTGTTTGTGGCAGCCGTTTGGAATTCTGCAGCTTGATCAGTGTTTACTGTGTGAGGCTGAGCTTCCATTCCTGAAATCACACGGCTGATTGCAGTAACTTTACATATGCGTCTTTAACAAGCAGGGCAAAACAAAAAATTAATGTTCTTAAAAGTGAAATAAGATATTTCCAGCCTGGAGAGAAGACCAATTAGAATCATTTCAAATTTTTAAATGAGTTTTCATTTGAGAGAGTGGAATTCTTATAAGAATATGAGTTTTGCTAAATATTGAAATCATCATATATCATGCTTATCTGAAGACCAGGTTGCTTACAGATTAAATAACAAATTGAAAAATGAGCACAGCTTTCATGTTTGAATTATCTGTTGGGTAACTCCCCCTGGGGCAAGGCTTGATTTCTGTACATATGGAGGGTTGCTCTGGGTAAGTTGGAGGGTAAACCAGGCTTCCTGCAAATCCCCAAATTCAGATACTGCCGCTGGACTCTAACAGGTCTGTGATTTTAAATCATTTTGAATTTCATAAACCCAACTCTTTAACCTTTTGCAAATGACAAAAAGTGCAACACATTCTTAACATTTCTGATCATTCCACACTGTGCAGGCCCCATAAAGCTCATCTTTTCCAAATTTAAGCACTTAAAAATGTGAAGTGTTCCAATAAATTTAAATTGGCATATGCTACGCATATCAATGGGAAATGATTCCAGCATTAGAGGCTGGATGTGGTGACGGAGGTCAAGCAAGCCAGAGCATCCATTGTCGCGGGATTGATTTTTAATGACTTTCTATTGATTCGGTGCCTTTTAAACCTGATGGCCTAAGGTTGGGCTTGCATATCTATCACCCTGCATCTTAGGCCGACTCACTCTTCAGAGGTGAATGCAGGTTGCTTTCCCCTCCAGCCTGGACAGTCTCCTAAGTGGAGGCAAGTCCTCTGGGACAGGTCCTGGCACACATGGAGCCTTCCAGGGACAGGAACTGGAAAGCCGCCTGGTAGAAATGAAGCACACTGTTCAAGACTCCAGTGGTTGTAAGTGACAACATCCAACCCAAGCCTGGAAGGGGCTGACTCGTCTCATCACTGAGAAGCCCTAGGAGGCCTCTGGGAGTGCTGGGCCCAGGGACTTTCTCCTCTCCTTTTCTTGTCTCTCCTTTCACTTCCTCTCTTGCTGTCTTTTACCCTCTTTCACTCCACCTCTCTCCTGCCCCTGCTTTCTAGTTGGGACACCCTCAGGCCAGGCTCTGTGCACTTTGTAGCCTCTGCTAGATCCAGGCTTGTGTTCTCACAGTTCCTAGTCCACCAGAAATAGATGCCATTTGGAATAACATTCCAAAGGAGTTCCTGGAGAGACCTAGCTTGGGTCATGGGCCCAGTTCTGAGCCACTCCCTATGGTCAGGGAATTCAATGACCTGGTTGACCACAAACTCACCCCCTAGAGCCAAAAGTAGAATAAAATTCCAAGCACTTGAACTGGGAATGAATAAAAGATCCATACAAGTCCTCCCATGAGGCATGGAGGTGCACAGGTTACATCTGCCTGCTTCCTTCAAATTACGTGTGCTGTGTGATTTGCCACGGCCAGTGAAATGTGAGTGGAAGTTGAGTATGTCGCTTCTGGGTGGAAACCTCGAGAGCAGTCCAGGCCGTGCATGCTCCTGCAGCCTGGGACACAGAGAGAGGAGACCTGAGAGCAGAACCTTCAGCCAGCCAACCTGCCTTGAACATGAACAAGGCAAGAAAACATTGACTACTACTAACCACACATATTGGAGGATTGTTTATGAACACAGCGTAACCTAGCCTATCCAAGCTGATGTGGGAATCAGTATTGGAAATGAGGTCCTACCAAAACCCAAACCTAAAATACATGGCATTGACTTTGCAGAGGGTTAGTGAGCAGTGAAAGAACTTACAAGCGGCTGCAAAGATGGCACAGCAGGTGCTGATGTGGTGAAGCATTCGGCAAAACATCACCTGCAATAATTTAAGAAACCAATTTACAGTTCTTGGGGATAGTGTAGAGGATGGAATATTCATAGTGTGTATTGGTTGCTGTTGGCTGCATGTGGCAAGGTATTACAGTAAAAGATGAATTTAAAAGTAATTATCTGATTTGCAAGCAGGAATGAAAGGGAATACTCAGGGACTTCTAGGGTTGGAAGATGTAATCCCTCCCAACCTCAAACTGTAAAAGATAAAATATAGAAACACTTTCAGTGACAAAGGCTGATTAAAACTCAGCCTCACAGAAATATAAAATTATGAATATAGCTGTCATGCCTATTGTTCAAGCCTCTGAATGGATTAAAGTGTTTCAGAGTAAAGACTCATTTGAGGATGTGAATACTTTCAGTTGGACAAATATTTTGAGGGAAAAGAAAATTAAGATGCGGTTTTCTCCCCAAAGCTTGATAGGTGCGAGGTATATATTACAAAGCTTAAGAAAGATGCAGAGAATTGGGAAAAGTATCCCTCTCACCTGATTATTAAGAAAAAAGAAGATCAATCAACAAGTGCACATCCTCTGTTGAACCTATCATCCGAGGTTGCAGGTCAACTAACAGCAAAGCTGGAGAGGGACGGGAGAAGCTTGTAGGGAACACAGGGTGTGGCACTTGCTTAGTGAGGGCAGGAGCCACCAGACACTGGTGGAAGGATTCAGCTGGAGCAGTAGTCAAACCGGTAGAGGCTGAACATGGACTGGTGAAACAATGGGTAACTCGTGGGGGCTGCAGATATGGGCTCAGGTGTGTGTTCTCCTTCAGGCTTCCGCTTCACAAATCCCACCAGGCATTCACAGGGAAGACTAGGGAGAATCCTGGGAAAGTTTCCTTTATGCAGGCCTAGGGGGTGGGGAAAAAAATCACACTGCAAGAAAGAGGGGCACAAAACTCCATTCAGTCTACTCTCTTCTGTCTCTCCTATAGGACAAAAACCTTAATTTGCAAGATAAAAAGCACCAAAAAAAAAAAAAAAGGTTCACTTAAAGTGTTAGGAAAATACATTGTACCTAGGAGAAGGGAGTAGGTAAAACTTCTCTAGCCCTGAGGAAGGGTCAGGAAAAGGCACTGGGTCAAAAACCTGTAACTAGAACCTATAAAACTTATAATTCATCTAGTTACAATAGGGGGAAATTTAAAGTCTCTGGTGTTCTGAGGGTAACCACAGCAACAGCAAACTTTAAACCCAGCCTAACACTGGACAAGATGATACAAAACTTCACATTAAAGCCCCAACGAAAGAAAAGGTATGCCTATTTCCAGACTCAACAGGCTCTAATGAAAAAGATGCACAGCATACTAGATCAGATGAGTAATTTCGGAAGATGAAAACTATTTGAAGAAATTAAATGGAAAGGTTAGACATGAAAAACACAAAAACAAAGATGAAGAATATCTGCGTCAGGGTTCTTCAGAGAGGCAGAACCAACAGGAATATAGACATAGAAATATGAGGAGAATTTAACAGGAGAATTGGCTCATAAAATTATGGTTACTGAGAAGTTCCACGACAGGCTATCTGCAAGCTGGAGACCCTGGGATGCTGGTAGTGTGACTCAGTCCATGTCCAAAGACATCAGAGAAGTTGATGGTATAACTCTCAGTTGAAGGTTAAAGGACTGAGAGCCAGGAGCCTGAAGTTGTCCCAGGATGGGAAAGAAAGAGTGTATCTCAGCTCCAGCAGACAGATTGACATATCTGCCTTTTCTTCTGTTTTTGTTCTCTCCAGGCTTCCAGCTGATTGGATGGTTCTCACCTACTTTGAAGGTGGACCTACCGTACCCTGTTCACTCAGTTCACATGCTAATCTCCTCTGGAAAACACCTTCACAGACATACCCCAAAAGAATGCTTTACTGGGGTTCCTAAGTATTCCTTATACCAAGAATAAGAAATCCAGTCAAGCTGGCACCTAAAATTAACCATCACAATGTCTTTGACAGACTCACTAGTAAACCTGACAGCTGAGTGTGAACAGTAGGCTTCACAGCTGAGTGAATTTGAATATAGGTCTAAAAAAAAATCACCTAACTGAAACACGCAAAACCCAAGATTTAAAAAGCAAATAAACAAAAAAGAGCAGTAAAGAGTTGTAGGGCAATATCAAATGGTATATCATATGCATTATTAGAATTCTAGAAGAAAAAGGGAGAAAGAATGGGGAAGAAAAAAATATTTGGGGAAATAATGACCAAGAATTTTCTAAAATTAATGACAGACACCAAACTACAGGTCCAAAGTGCTTAGACAGCTCCAAAGAGGATAAATACACCTACCTTCAAAAAAATTAAACAAAAACATGTAAGAATGTCATGTTACATCTACTGAAAACAGAAAACAAAGGAAAAATTCTGAAGGCAGCCAGAGAGGGGAAAAAAAAACCATATTATATACAAAATAAAGATATTTGTCAGAATCTAGAAGCTAGAAGATAGTGGAGTGACTTATTTAAAGTGCTGAAAGAATTATCTACTTAGAATTCTATACTCAATGTAAATATGTAGCAGACATAAAGACTTCCTCAGAAAAAAATAGAAAATTTATTGCCAGGAGATGTGTCCTATAAGAAAAGTCAAAGAAAGTTCTTCAGGCAAAATAAACATGATGCCAGATAAAAACTTGAGAAAATGGCAGAAATGGAATAAAAGAAGGTAAAAAATTTTTTTCTGATTTTTAATTGCTCTAAAAGACAACTGTCTACAGCAAAAAAAATAGTAGCAATGATTTGTATAAATAATACATTTGTAAAGTATATGATAGCAGAGAATAGGAGGGAAGAATTAGAGATGTACTGTTGGATATAACTCTGGTGCTACATGTAAAACAGTATAATATTACTTGGAGGTAGAGTTTTATTAATTAAAGATTTATACTGTGAACCCTATGGCAGCCACTAATAAAACAATGAGAAGCATAAATCAGTCTGTAGTAGAGATACAGTGAAATTATACAAATATTCCATTAATTCAAACGATGGGAGATCATAGAAATGAAAACAGATGCAATGGATAGAAAAAAGCTAGTAAGATAGTAAATTTTAATCTAAACACGTCAATATCAACAGTAAACATGTATGCCTAAATACACTATTCAAAAGGCAGAGACTTCCAGGTTGGATAAAAAGCAAAATGGTATCTACACTCATACAAGAACTATATAGAGCTAGGTTAAAACTAAAAGTATTTTAAAAAACATATGTCATGCAAACACTGATTTTTATTTCTCTTGGATATAGATCTAGGAGTAGAATTTCTGGGTCAAAAGGTAACTCTATGCTTAAGTGTTTGAGGAGTTGCCCGCCTGGTTTTCCAAAGTGGCCGTACCATTTTACCTTCTCACAAGCAGTTCTTTGTGAAAACTTGTATGAGAGTTCTTTCTCTACATCCTCATCAACACGTGTTCATATTCGACTTTTTAATTATCATCATCTCAGTGGGTGTGAAGTTGAATCTTTTATGGTTTTTCTTTGCATTTTCCCAGATGACTGATGATGTTTGGCAAATTTTCGTGTGTTTTTTTTTTTATTTTTATTTTTTGAGTTGGAGTCTCACTCTGTTTTTCATGTGTTTATTAGCCATTTGTACATCTTTCTGGAAGAAATTCAGCTTCTTTGATTATTTTTCACTTGAGTTATTTGTCTTTTTACTGTTGTGTTATAAACATTCTTTGTGTAGTCTAGATAAAAATCTCTTATCAGATATATGAGTTGCAAATTTTTTCTCATTCTGTAGGTTGTCTTTTTACATTATTGGCACTGTCCTTTGAGACATCAAAGCTTTTAAATTTGATGAAGTCCAGTTTATCTATTTTGTCTCTTTCTTGCTTGTGTTTTTGATGTCATATTTAAGAACCCATCACCAAATTAAAGATCATGAAGATTTATTCCTAGACATTTTTCTAAGATGTTTATAGTTTTAGCTGTTACATTTAAGCCTGTGATTCATTTAAAGTTAATTATTTATTTAGTATGAGGTATGGGGTATGCGTCCAACTTTATTTTTTACTTTGTGGATATTCAGTTATACTGGCATCACTTATTAAAAAGACTATTCTTTCCCCCAATGAGTGGTCTTGGCACCCAGGTAAAAGATCAAATGATAATAGAAATATGGGTCTATTTCCTTGCTCTCAGTTCTATTTTATGGATCTATATGTCTATCCTTAGCCAGTACCACAATGTTTTAATTACTGTTGTTTTGTAGTAAATTTTGAAATTGGAAAGAATGAGTCCTCAAACTTTTTTTCCCCAAGATTGTTTTAGCTATTCTGGGTCCCTTGCAATTCTATATGAATTTTAACATCAGATTGTTACCTTCTACACAGAAGCCAGATGGAATTCTGATTGGGATTCTGTTGAATCAGTAGATTTATAAGAAAGCATTGCCATATTAGCAATTGGTCTTTGAGACTCAATTTCCACCACTAATACACATGTACTCCTGAATCTACAATTAAAAATTAAAAAACAAACAAACAACAAACAATATATGGTCTTCCAAGCCAACAAAATGGAATTTTTTCCCCATTTATTTAGATCTTTAATTCCTTGCATCGATTCTTTGCAGTTTTTAAAATATGAGTTTTGCACTACTTTTATTAAATTTATTACTAAGTATTTTAGTCTTTTGATGTTATTGTAATGGAATTGTTTACTTAATTTCTCTTTCCGATTGTTTATTGCTAGTGTGTAGAAATGCATTAATTTCCGCATATCAATTTTCTATCCTACAATCTTGCTGGTCTTGTTTCTATAATAATAATTTATAGTGGTTTCTATAGGATTATCTACATACAAGATCAAGCCATCTGTGACTGGAGATGGTTTTACGTCTTTCTTTCTAAACTAAATGTCTTTTATTTCGTTTTCTTGACTAATAGCCTTGGATAGAACCTCTAATGCCAGGTGGAATAGAAGCGGTGTGAGTGGATATCCTTGTTTTGTTCCTTGTTGTAGGGCAAATAACATCAGTCTTTCACTATTGTGTATAAAAGCTGTCGGTTTGGGGTTGAGAAAGTTCCTTTCTGTTTTAAGTTTCCTGAATATTTTTTATTCACGCAGGTGTTGGATTTTGTGTCTACAGAGATAATCATGTGGTTATGTCTTTTCATTATATAGATATGTTGTATTACATTAATTGATTTTTGGATGTTAAACCAATGTTGCATTCCTGAGATGAATCGCACTTGCTCATAGTGTAAATTCTTTTTACAGATTACTGGATTTGGCTTGCTAGTATTTTTGTGGAGGAGTTTTATGTCTGTATCCATAAGAGATCAGTAGATTGTCTTTTGATGTCATTGTCTGGTTTTGATATCAGGGTAATACTAGTCTCATAGAATGAGTTTGGAAGTGTCTCCTCATCTTCTACCTTTTGGAAATTTGTCATAAACTCTCCAAAGTGAAGAATACCTGAAGAGTGAGTTTTAATTCTTTTAAAAAAATGTTTAGTAGAATTCAACAGTAAAGTTGTGTGGGCCTGTGACAGTCTAGTTGGTTTTGCTGTTGTTCAGATCTATTACCTGTCTAGTCATTCTATCATTATTGAAAGTGGATATATACATTCCCAAATATTGTTTCACTTTTTATTATGCCTTTCATTTCTGTCAGTTTTTATTTCATGTATTTTGGTGCTCTGTTGTTAGTTTCATATATATACATTTTTTATTTATTTTTAATTTTTAATTTTTATGAGTTGGAGTCTCACTGCTGGAGGGTAGTGGCATGCTCACAGCCACCCCAGCATCGACCTGCCGGGCTGTGGCGATCAATCTGCCTCAGCCTTCCAAGTAGCCAGAACTGCAGGCGCATGCTACCATGCCTGGCTAATTTTTGTTTTATTGTAGAGACGAGGTCTCGCCAAGTTGCCCAGGCTGGTCTTGAACCCACAGGCTCAGGCAATCCACTCGCCTAGGCCTCCCAAAGTGCTGGGATTACAGGCTGAGCCAACAACCCCAGCCAGTTTCATATATTTTTATAATTGTTTTACCTTCTTGATGGATTAACCCTTTGATGATTATAAAATGTTCTTTTTATCTATAGTAAATTTTTTGTGTGTTTAAATCTATTTTGTCTGATAGTCTCATGGCTATAATTTTAGCTTTCTTGTGACTGCTGTTTGCGTATGTCTTTTTCATGCCTTTACTTCCAAAATATTTGTATTTTTGAATCTAAAATGTGTCTCCTGTAGACAGCATATACTTAGATCTTTTTTTTTTTAACCTAACCTGGCAATCTATGTCTTTCAGTTGGATTGTTTAATCCATATACATTTAATGTTATTACTAATGTAGTCAGATTTATGACTGCCATCTGTTTTCTGTATGTCTTTATTCTGCCTTTATTGCTTTCTTTTATATTTTTACATTTGAATATTTTTTACCATAGAATTTTAATTTTGAAATGATATTCTTTAATATATTTTCTTGACATCTAAACTTGTTAGAATCAGCTTTAGATTTGCATTAACTTAATTACAGTGAGATGTAGAAACATTACTACTATCTAACTTGATTTCTCCCTTCCTCCCTTTCTTAGTACAGTCATGCAGGGCATAATGGCATTTTGGCTGACAACAGAGGGCATGTACAATGATGGCTCCATAAGATTACAATGAAGCTGTTATTGCTCCTGAAGGCCTTCCAATGGGACAAGATATGGAGGTGGAAGACAGTGATTATTAATAACTGACCCTATGCAAGCCAAGGTTAATGTATGTGTTTGTCCTGGTTTTTAAAAAAGTTAGAAAAGTTAAAAAAATTAATAGAGAAAAGCTTATAGAGTAAGAAAACGAGGAAAGAAAATGTTTTTGTACAGCTGTACAATGTGTCTGTGTTTTAAGCTACATATTATTCCAAAAGAGCCAAAAAGTTAAAAAAAAATAAGATATTTATAAAGTAAAAATGTTACAGTAGGTGAAGATTAATTTATTACTGAAGGAAAAATATTTTTAAAATACATTTCGTGTAGCCTAAGTGCACAGTAGGTATAAAGTCTACAGTAGTATACTGCAATATCTAGGCATGCATATTCATCACCACCCACTCCTCGAGTCATCCAAAGTAACTTCCATTCCTGCAAGTTTCACTCATGGTGAGTGTCCTATAGGTTCTGTGTCATTTTTAAGTCTTTCACACCATCTGAGATCTGACAATTAAGTTCCTAAACTCATTCTAGGAAAAGTGTTGCGTACCTCATTGTTGAATATCACTATGGTCACCTTAGAAGTACTCCCCTTGGGAAGCTATCATTGACACCAGCACCTGGTCTACCCATTAAAGCAATTCTGGAGCTCTTTTTCTAATGGCCATCAGAGCAGTCATCATATTATGCTTGATGTCCTGAACATCATCAAAATGTCTTCCTTTCAAAATTTCCTTTATATTTGGGTAAAGAGAAAAGTCACTGTGGACCGGATCGGGTGTGTAGAAATGCAGTTATTTGTTGAATGACTAATCACTCCCTCACAGACAGTGCTGCATGAGCTGGTGCATTGTCATGATGCAAGAGCTCGTCCAAGATCATTTTTGCACACACCATTCTTGGGCCAAGATTTTCAGTTAAGATTTTCCTGTTTCTCTATGGATGTTTATTTGGTCTGCTATGTTTCTCATAGTCAGCTGATGATTTTGATGCACAATTCAACAAATTTTTGCCATGTTTATATCAGTTCTGCTCATCATTGACTGTCCTGACCTCTCTTCATCAGTGATGCTTTCTCTCCCCTCAGAAAAACATTTAATCCATTTGTATTCTTCTGTTTTCTTCATGGTATTAACCCCATACACTTGGAATAACATGTCCCTGATTTCACTTCCAGTCTTGCAAAGTTTAACAAGACATTTAATCTTTGTTCATTGCTCTAATGTAAGCTCTGACATTCTCACGATGGCACAGAAAAACATACAATGACAATAATAAACGCCACTCAGCAAGACACCACCACACACATCACACATTGACATGAACACAGCTGTGAGATGCTGATATCCCAAGATTATGAAACCTTACTGAGCTGTTTGTACAGTGTTGTAAATGTAATCTCATCAGGGGCAAGTTTGCGAACTTAATTGTCATCCATTGTATTTTTACTCTCTATTTTCTATATTTAGATATTTACCATTGTGTCACAATTGCCTATATGATTAAGTACAGTCACATGCTACACAGGTTTATAGCCTAGGAGCAATAGGCTATAACATATAGCCTAGGTGTGAGGGGGGTAGACCATCTAGATCTGTATAAGTGCACTCTGTGATGTTCATACAATGACAAAATTACCTAACAATATATTTCTCAGAATGACTCCCCATGGTGGAATGATGCATGTCAGTATTATTGTTACACACATTACATCTATAAATCTTACAAACCCAAATATACAGTATTATAATTATTGCTTTATATAATTGTATGTCTCTCAAAGAAGTGAGAGCAAAGAGATAAAGTAATTATTTATAGCTTTCGTTATGTTCTTATTTATCCTTTCTGCTTCTCTTTATTTGTTCCTGTGAATTCAACTTACCATCTGGAGTAATTTCTCTAGCTTAGTACAGCTTTGCTCTCACTCACCTCCGTTATGCAAATATATTTCCTATCTGTATGGTATAGGTTCAGCAATGCATTATATAAATATTGTTTTATATAGTTGCTTTTTAAATCAGTTAAGAGAAGAAAGAAGAAAAGTATGCATTTGCATTGTTTTTGTAAGTACATTTTTACCTTTACTGATATACTGTTTTTTATTGTGGATTCAAATTACTGCCTTGGGTCACTTGTTTTACAAATTTACAAAAATTTGTATTTACAAAAATTAATATTTGTCATAAGATGGGTCTGTTAGCATCAAATTCTCTGTTTTTGCTTATCTGGTAATGTTTTTATCTCACAGTTAGTTTTGAAATATAGCTTTGCTGAAAATAAGACTCTTGGTTGACAGATTTATTTTTATCCTTGAGCACTTTGACTATATTATCACATTGCCTTCTCATCATCATTGTCTCTGTTAAATGGCAGCTCTTAATTTTACTGGGATTTCCATAGAGGTGATGAGTCATTTTTCTGTTGATGCTTTCAAGATTTTCTCCTCATCTTTGGCTTTTAGACGTTTTACTACAATGTGTCTATTTGTGATCTCTTTGTGTTAATCCTACTAGAAATTCATTGAACTCTGTGGATGTGTAGATTAATTTTCAATAAATTTGGGAAAACTTCAGCCATTTTTTGGAAATTTTTTTTCTGCTTCTTTCTTTCTCTTCTACTTCAAATACTCTTCTTACATGTACATTGATTGGTGCATGTAATGGTGTTCCACATTTCTCTCAGGCTATGTTTATTTTCTTTGTTCTTTGTTTTTCTTTGCTTTTTAGATTGCATACTTTTCATTAATATATCTTCAAGTTTGCGAATTACTTTTTCTGCCAGTGTGAGTCTACTCTGGAGCCTCTCTGGAAAATCTTTCATTTCAGTTATTGCACTTATCAATTGTAGAATTTTAATTTTTTCATAAATTCTCTTTATTAATAGTCTCTATTTTCTGTGACCTTGTCATTGTATCTCTGTTTACTTCTTTCATCATGGTTTCCTTCAGTTCTTTGAACATATTTATAAAGCTACTTTGAAGTCTTTTTCTGATAAATCTGTTATCTGGTCACTCTCATAAGCATTTTCTGCTGCTTGTTTTTTTTTGTTCTGGTGTATGAGTTATACTTTCATGCTTTTTTACTTATTTTAAGCTTTTGTAAACTGGATATTTTGGATAATAACTTGTAGCTACTTTGAGTACTGATCTCTTCCCCTCTGAGGCTTTTAGATTGTTTTGTTTGTTTGATAACTGGCTGGATTAGTTTAGTGAAGTCTATTCTTTTTTTCTCTCTCTTTTAATTTTTATTACATACAGAAGCAACAAAATATAGTTAATATTATACTTAATAATGAAAAATTTAAAGCCTTCTACCTAAGATCAGGAGAAAGGAAAGGATGTCATCTCTCACAGCTCTTATTCAACTTCATGATGGAAGACAGTATAATAAAGCAAGAAAAATAAATAAAAGACATCTATTGGAAGGAAAGAAAAATAATCTCAATTTGTATATAATACAACTATCTATGGAGAAAACCCCAGATAACTTACAAAAAAGCATCTAATGCAAATAAGTGGATTTAGCACAGTTGCGGGATACAGTCAATATAATATACTTCTACATACCAGGAAGGTAGAATTGAAATTCAAAACTTATAAATCATTACATTTACAATAGTACAAAACATGAAATTCTTAGGTGAAAATGCAGCAAAATATATACAGGATTTATATGTTAAAAACCATAGAGCATAAATGATGAAAAGCAAAGAAGACCTAATGAAGAAATAAAATAATCATGGATTGGAAGATTAAATATTGCTAAGATGTTACCTCTCCTCAATTGATCGAGAAATTGATCATAAACTTATTTTACAATTTCAGTTTTTTAAAAAATATATTAACAAACTATTCCTAAAATTTATACGGAGAGGCAAAGAAACTGAAAGGTCAATACAATTTTGAAAAAGAAGGATAAAATTGCAGGATTTACATTGCCTGATTTCAACAATCACTATAAAGCTATAGTAATCAAGACAATATGGTATTGGTAAAATGACAGTCACATGGATCACTAGTCTAGAATAGAGTCCATAAATAGACATACACAAATGACTGACAAATATACAAACAAATTCAATGGAGAAAGGATAATCTTATCAAGAATTTGTGTTCAAAAGTTAGATATTCTTATGCAAAAAATGAACCTTGACCCAGACCTGGCATGTCATACAAAAAAAACCCCCTTCAAAATAAATTACAGATCTTAATGCAAAATGGAAAACTATAAAACTTCTATAAGAAAACATGACATTATCTATGTGACTATAAATTAGGTAGAATTTTTAGATGTGACAATGAAAGCCTATCTACAAAAGAAAAATAAATACATTGCATTTCATTAAAATGAAAAACTTTTACCCTGGAAAAGTCACTGTTGACAGAATAAAAAAAAAAAACCAAAAAGAAGACACACTAGGAGAAAATATCTACAAATCACATTTTTGATAAAAGATTTGCATCCATTATATGTAATTTTTAAAGCTCAACTGCAAGACAATATATAACTTAATTTCTTAAATGAGCAAAAAATCTAAATAGATAGTCATCAAAGAAGACAGTATATAAGCATATGAAAACATTTCCAGCATCATTAGTTATTAGGAAAACGCCAATTAAAATTACGAGTTATCACTATAATCCTATTAGAATGGCTAATATAAAGTCTGACAACACCACATGTTGACAAAGAAGCAGAGTAACTGGAACTCATATACGGCTCATGGGATTTTTAAATGTTAAACCATTGTGGAACAGAGTTTGGTAGGTTTTTTTAAAAGAAGTTAACTACACCCAGCAATCCCATTCTCAGTAATTTTTTATGATTCATGTGCAAACGAAAACCTGTACACCAAACTTTATAGCAAGTTTATTCATAATAGCCAAAAAACTGAAAACAACAGAGAGAGATTCTTCCACCATAAATAAACAAACGGGGATGCTTTCTGGTAATGGAATACCACTCAGCAATAAGAAAGAAGAAACTACGGATACATACAAAAGCGTAGATGACTGGTACATACGTTCTACTGAGTGAAAAAAACAGGCATCAACAGTCTCCGTATTTTAGGGCACCATTTCGATGCCATTTCGGAAAAGACAAGCAAGAGGGGTGGAGTCATGGAGGAGTGGGGGGTGGAGGGCAAAGGGTCTGCAAGAGGAGATTTGGGGAAAATGGGAGGCATCATGACTGTGGCAGTGAGCACCTGACTAGTTGTTTTGTCAAAACTCCCAGAGCTCACAGAATGTAACCACAGGATTCAGGGGAGACAAAAATGAACCAGAGACCACAACAAGTGAAACTAACTACTACAAATGACGTAAGCACACCAAAGCAAGTGAGGCAGGAGACAAGGAGCCCAAGTTACTTCAAACAATATTCAATATTTCATGGAAAAATGTAAAGATAAAGATACAAAGAACCATACACAAGTACCAAACTCACATTGGTAAATTTGTTTTTCATGGGGGCGTGGGTTAGCAATTTTGAAACTACTTTATGTGTATGGAAGAGCTGAACAAATAAGTAACTATATTATAGATAATAAGAGCCTGACTTCTCACTGTTGGAAAAAGAGGTTACAAATTAGGGAAGAGGGGAGGCTAGAATAAATCTTGTGGTGAACTGAAATCGGAGTTGTTAGTGTGCATTCCTTCAAAAAAGATAGGTAAGATAGATACAGATAGACAGATAGAGACAGACAGGCAGTCATAGATATATACATGTGTGTACAGATGGGGAAGTATACATCATATATTTCCAAGTTCTCTTTGCTGAGATGAGCTCAAAGCAAAGACACCCCAGTGACAATGGGCAAACCTAATGCTCTCAATTTGGTTCTAAGTATCATTTGTCAATGAAAGGAACTAGAGCTTCTTTTAGAAGTGGTTGATACCATATGGGGGAAGGAATAGTACAAGATGAGGCTGAAACATCTTGTGGTGACAAAGTCAGAAATTGCTTAAAAAAGAAGGGGTCATGTTGAAAGGGCACAAGAGACCACCTGAAAGAGGCCCCAGAAGGGCTTGTCATTTCTTTGGGTGGCAATAAGGGTTTAGTCCTTGCTGCCCACAAACTCACTAAGTGGTCTGGGACTAACTGCAACTCTCTCAGTCTCAGTCTCATCCTATGCACTGAGGAACTGGGTGGAGGAAGGGGATGTTTTTGGATAAGTGCGTTTGCTTGTTTTGGCCAGGGAGTCCTTCCCCCTAAAAGAAGAGCCTAAGACAAAGTGGATCTACACAAAAATGCATTACCTGAATCCCGTCAGGAGCAACATCAAACACGCCCCAAATTAGGAGCGGTCCAAAATATAATCGATCAGTACTCTCATGACAAGGTCACGAGAGACAAGGAAAGACCGAGGAACTGCCATGGATTTGGGGAGGTGAAGGAGAGAAGATGGCCTAATGACCTCAGTTGGCTCAGCTCTGGTAGTTGCACTGTGGCTATATGAGATGTCAAATCAGGGAGGTTGGAGGAAAGTCCATAGGAATTCTCTGTACCATTTTTGCCACTCTTCTGTCAGTCTACAAATATTACAAAATTAAAAATGAAAAATGCAATAAGGGGAGGGGGAAGGACAGGTGAGGGCGAAAAGAACAGAGAAAGAAGTCTGAGGGACTTTATCTCAGAAAGAACTGTGGATCTGGTTACTGGCACACAGCGTTTAATAGATGCAAGCAGATAAGAAGCTAATTCGTTTGGAATGAAATATATTGCCTAAAGCACTGTCAACCTGGACTTTTAAAGGAAACTTTGACTGTTTGAGTCTTACAGTCACCCTTGGGCTCCCAGTGGTTTATGGGTAGGGTGTGCTCAGACAAGACTGGTCAGTTCTCAAGCAAGTCATATTCCAACACACACTTCAGATAAGCCAAAGAAGAGCCTTCCAGATGACAGAGCCGGGAAGCGGGGAGCTACTGCCATGGAGCAGAACCAGAGCCTGATCAGAAGAAAAGGCTGAAGGGGCATAGGACCCTTAAAATACCGCTCTGGCAGGACTTTGGGGTGGCTGTAGACAAGCGTCTGCTGGTGGCTGCCCTTCTCTCTCTCTCTCTGTGGGTGTCCAGTCTCTGTTCCATCACTGTAGAGCAAGTGCACACTGGGATGGACCATCAGATGCCTTGCCTTTTAGTTATGTGTCTCTAGAGCGACAGGAATTCCATCAAGCTGGGACAGAAGTGTGTGATCTGTGTGAGGAGGTGAGTGACACAAAGCCTGCAATGACTGAAAGTGTGGCCTTTGTTTGTGCTCAGCACTGCGTATTTCTATATCTGCTTGTCTTCCTTCCAGACACGTCGTGAGGTTGTAATTCTTCATCTCCTTGAGGTGAAGCATGGCCACCTGGCTACACCACCTCTGAGTGGAAGCATTTAATGACCACCATGGGACTGTCCAAGGCTCTTCCCCTGCCATGATCACCATCATGGTCCAGAAGGTGGCAGAAGACAAAGGATGACATGGAGCAGAGTCCCTGCTGACTTGAGACCGACATCCAGCTAGAGGAGGAGGCACTTGTCCCTTTCAGCCATCGAGATTGGAGGTTGATTGTTGCCACAGTCCTTCCTGATGGAACCCACTAGCTCAAGGTGAGAGGAGATGGACACCACTGGAGAGAAAGGGAGAGTCCCTTACAAGCAAATCGGGACATGCTTTCTGGCTACACTTGCAAGGCTGTTTGAACAGCCATTTTCCTACTGTAGGGTCTGGAAGGACTTGGATTTGTAAAGCTCAGGAGAGGACGGTCACCAGGCCTGGGTCTGGAGAACATTGGCCAGGCCTCTTCTTCCACATGATTTTGCTTTTAAATTCAGTCTTCCAGCCAGGCTCAGTGGCTCAGCCGGTAATCCCAGCGCTTTGGGAGGCTGAGGTGAGTGGATTGCCTGAGCCCGTGGGTTCGAGACCCACCTGGGCAACTTGGCGAGACCCCATCTCTACCATAAATCAAAAAAAAAATTAGCCGGGCATGGTAGCGCACCTGTAGTTCCAGCTACTTGGAAGGATGAGGCAGAAGGATCGCCGGAGCCCAGCAGGTCGAGGCCGCGGTGGCCGGGAGTGGCCACTGCACTCCAGTCTGGGCGACAGAGTGAGAATCCAACTCAAAAAAAAAAAAATTCAGTCTTCCAGGGGTGCCTGAATAGTCATAACTCCCTAGTCCATCAGGGAAAGAAAAAGGGCCGGCGCAGTGGCTGGAAGGTGTTGGCCAGAGCCGTGGGGGCCACCTGCCTTCACATGTGTTGTCTGCTGAGAAGTCCTGGACCTGGACCCCAGAGACATGGTCTTGGTCCTTGATGTCCCCAAACCCTCTGAGCTATTCAGGACAAACTGCCGCTCTCTGGGCCTCAGTTTTTTCCCTATATGACTTGAGGAACTGGGGAAATGAAAGAGGTGCTTTTGAATAAATTTGTCTGTCAAAATTCAACAAAATGAGAAATCCTTTCCCCTGAAATAAGAATGAAACAGAGTGACTCTGAACTCATTTTCAACTGCCTCTCTCTTGTCCTCGAAAGAGCAATAGCCCTGCATTTTTTCCAAGGAACTCCTAGGAGAAAGTTTGGAAATCTCTAGGGACTCATCTAGCTCAGATAGACGGTGACTTTTCAAGATGGCGGAAGCACACTGGGCCCATCAGATCTGACTCCCTGAGCTGACAAGGTGCTTCTGGGTTGGGGCCCTGCTGGCTTGCCACTCAGGGCTTGGCCGTCATCAGACAGGTGCTCCTAGTGCCCGGGTCAGCAGGATCCAAAGAGACTGAAAAGGAGAATAATTTTCCCCAGACAAATAAAGGTTTCCATGCCCTATTCATCAATATCCAGACCACACAGTTTTCCCCAAAGCCATTCATATCCTGTGCTCCGGGGAAAACTGAGTGAGGGTTTGGGGTTTAAATTCCTCACTCCACTGTGTCCTGGGAGATAGACAAGTTACTTAAGTCCTGTCTGTATCAGTGTCCTCATCTGTAAGACTGGTTTCCTAGAATAGTAGGAACTGGCCCGTAGAGAGGTGAAAAGTGAGTAAATGTATGAAAAGACTCACCATTCTCATCCTCATCACTGTCATCACCACACCTGACCAGGTAGGGTTATTTCACCATCTTGTGGGAACATCTTGCACAAGATACCACCCCTATCTACCCCATCCCTGTGGCTCGCCGTTCCCCACACAGAACTAGTGCCAACGAAGAAAGTGATGAACACAGGTGGACTGAATAGATTGGCTAAATTGGTGACCTCTAAGGTGTGGTGTCCCCATCAGGACAAATCATTTCCCAACATGGTCTCAATCAACAACACTGCTGAATACAGTAGGTTACAAACCTGTGGTAGCATTCATAAAAGTCTGACACAGTTTCCTAACGCAAAAGGCAACACCAATGCCACACCACCAAAAACAACAGCAAGTACTCTCTTCATGCTCCTCTGGTCTACCTAGGGATGAAACGTCAATTAGTCTGCTATATTCCCCACAGTGGGTTATCATTCTCATCAGAGTGTAGACACAATCCAAGGCCGTCGTGTTTCAGTGTGGCCCTGAAGGAGTTAAGTGAAATAAAGAATATTATCAATATTGTATCAGTCACAGATGAGAAACTACATACCAGGATCAGCGTAATTCATTCATTGGTTTATGGACACCAAGTCCTCCGGGGACTGTCACAAATCCACTTGATGTTCCTGAGTGTGAGATTTAGCATTTGGATCTTTGATTTAGCTGAAAGATGTGTAAAAACTCATGCAGTCAGACAACTCCCTACAGGCGATTCATCTGTGTTGGCTTTTACGTAACAGTTATTCCAATCAAGTGTCAGCAGTAACTTAAGCTCCATAACTTGCCTCTGAATTCACATTTCTGAGATGCGGGAACACGGAGGAACAGTGGCAGGGACAGGCATGCCCTCTGGGAGAAGGGAGCATTCTTGCTCTCTTGTTTCCTTGGGATCAGCAGGCACACCTGGAGAGGTCACGTTCTGAGGAAGGATGCAGCTTCTGGCTTCTAGAGCTCCAGTCCCGCAGTCTTGTGTTTCTTATGCAGAGTGTCAGGGTCAGGGTGAGAGAGCAAAAGCCATGAGCCCTAGGAGATGAGTGCATCGAGGTTGCCTCAGAGCTGTCTCTGGAGGCCTTGTTGGGGGTCCAGGCCCACAGGGGTGCTCTCTGGTGAGCTCAGCAGGGAAGGAAGATCTGAAGACATGAATCTGATTAGTTAAGTCAAGTGGGAGACACAACTCTGCACTTAAGGACTTGATGGATAGCACTGAGCAGTTTTCCTCCTCCAGAATTTCTGCTGTGCCCCTCACCACAGTGGCCTCTGTCCTGCTCTAAGTCTCTTTTTGATTTCTCATCACCTTTACCAAAAGTGAGAACAGGAGGGTAAGGCAGAGGGTTGCTTCATATCAGTGCCTCCAGTGAGCATCAAAATGTAAGTGAATTGTTCTGTGCATACTTTCAGAGAAACAAACAAAGCAGGGCAATAGCATACCTTTGTGAATGGGCTTCCAGTATGACTGTAATTAATCAGCGGTGTTTATGATGGGCTTGGCAAATGTCCGCTCTGGGTGGAGAAAGCCCTTCCCAAAATAAAGCGTTCAATCCTCAAGCTGACTTGGAATGAAGGCTCATCTGCCGTTCCCATCTTGCAGAGGAAAGCAAGGTGTGGAGGGGTGAGTAGGTCGAGCGAGTTCCTGCAGCTGGGAAAATGGCAGAGCTGGACTTCCACACTGGGTCTGTGGGCCCCAGGGGAAGGGCTCCCGACCGCTGTGTTGTCATGCTTTTGGTTTTCATGGTGGCGAGCTAGGCCATCCACCCTTCTCATCGCTTGTGGCTGCACCACCCACGGCCTCAGGGTTTCACTGGGGGGCGGGGGAGGGCGTCCCAGCCTCTAGAGGAAGCCGTTCCCATGCAGGGTGGCTGCTGCAATTATAGGTGCCATGGGAGGGTTATGTGGGGACATGGCCGAGTGAGGAGGCTGGCACAGTGACCCTATCGTGATGGACTCCGAGCCGGAAGTGTTCCTTTGCTGGGTGATGCTTTGCCGCATTTCACATTCAGGTGATCTCCCCAGGTAAATGCTTGCCTCCTAGCCAGAGGACAGCAGTGAGAGGCAGTCATCCATTGAGGCAGTATAAGCAATCAGTCCGGCCGATGCTGGATCTGAAGAAATTACACAGAAGGCAGCACAGAAAGACAAAGAGCTGGAAAACATGAGAAGGCGAGGTCGCTGAAAGGCAGAGCGAGGCTCCCCTCCTCATAGGGTTCCAGAAGAATTGAATGGAGGGGAAGGGAAGGAGGCAAGTCCTGGAGAGCTCATGGATAATAATTTTCGAGAATTGATGAAAGATATGAATCTTCAGAATCAAGAATCACACAGAGTCCCAAGTACAAAAAACCCCCCTTAAATCCACAGCAGGCTACATCACAGTAAAAAATAGAAAAACACTGCCCAGGTCCAAGGGGTGTTTTTTAAAGAAACACGACCGTTTTTTTTAAGGATCCTGGAGCATTACCCCACAGATACTGTGGGCTCACTGGACCTTGTTACCCTGTGGTGGTTTCCTCTGCGATTCACCCTACTCTGTCCTGGGACTTGGGGCTGTGCCTTCCTCAGAAGACAACACTCAGAGGGGAGGTTGACATGTAAACTAGCAGGAGAGGCTCCCTTCCCTCCTCAGGGGCTCCACCATCACTCTGCCACACCTTTGATGGGGGGGAGAGGGAGAGCAGCCAGCCCTGGCCCCGGGCATTTCCTTTTTCTGCTGGTCCAGGAGCCAGGAACAGCTCACATGCAGTGACCTCCTCAAACTCTGGGTGAATTTGCCTCCACCCCTCAGTATTTGCACCCCTCCACCCCTCAGGAGGGAGCACCATGGCAGGCCTGGGAAAAAAGCCTCCTCTTTTCTGTCAAGCGCCTGCTAGGTGAGATGGTCACATGAAGTCCTGGAGCTCACCTGCATCTCACAGGCCTGAGTTAAGTGAGTACCCGGGAGAGCCGGGAACAAATGTGTGTTGGAGGGTGGGTTCTACGTACCTCCGTCTCTCTGTATTGTGCAGCCGGTTCTCACTACAGGCTGCTGGTGCGGGAGGTGCTAGCCATTCTGTCTCAGGAGGCTCTCTACTTGCCAGAGAAGGTCATAGAGGTGCCAGAATAAGAACCCAGGCTGTCCATTTCCAGGGTGGTCATAAAACCTTCATTTTGTTCTAAAGGAAATATGGAGCTGTGAAAAGTAGGGGGCAGGGGAAGAGCATAATATGACATTTTGGAAAAAATGAAAGAACACATTTTCATTTTACATTCATAGACTGGAAGCCGGCCACATCTATGAAACACCTGCCGTGTAGCTCATCTGCTTTAAGCCCCCGGGAGTGCCTCCGGGCCCAGCTTGTCCACAAGATGGGCAAGAAGAGAGAGAGTAGGGGTTGCTCTGTGATGTGGAGGCCGGGAGCCAGCCCTGGCCCCGGGCATTTCCCTCTTCTGCTGGTCCAGGAGCCAGGGACAGCTCACATGCAGTGACTTCCTCAAGCTCCAGTTTTTTTTTAAGAGTTCTGGCTTGAAGCTGCTCGGTTTGGGAGGGTTTCTCCCTAGCATTTGGTATGGAATTATTACCAAATGCTAGGAGGAATCCTGCCAAGTGCTGTATATCAGCTACAACCCAAACTCCTAAACAATGAAATATTTATAATGAAAACAGACCCCAGGGAGGGGCACAGACTGGGGCGCCCAGCTGTGGAGGAGCTCCTGGCTCAGGTGTGCCAAACCAGCTGGCTTGCTGGTCCAGGTAGAGCCAGCCAGGTAGCAGGCACCAGGTGATATGGGTGTGGCTGGGCGAGGTCTCACTCAGGAAGAGGAAGCTTGCAGGTCTTGCTGTCTCCGATGCCCCAGAAGGCATGGTGGAGACTTTTCCTCCCTGGTTCCTCATGGAGTGCTCTGCATTCAGCAGGCACTCAATAAATGCTGACTGCCCGCAAGTGTGGATACTTCCAGTAACAGCAAAACCTCGCCCATCTGGAAGCCACAGGGAATGGGATCCAGACAGCTGAGTTTTCCAGATAGAGCCATAAATTATCTCATGTAACATTTTCAGATGGAAATATTTCTGAGATGCGGTGCACATTTCCTTTCTTCCTTACTTGGAGAATGTGGAACACCATTAACCTTTCCGTAATGGCTCCGGGTTGCTGCTGTGAACCTCAGATGCTGAGCGGGAGGTAATGCAGCCCTCGGGGCTCGTGAGGTGTGCAGGGGTGTTTGCCCTCCGCTAATGGGCTGCATTCGTGGTGCTTCCTCCAGTCCCACAGCCGATTTCCTGGAGATTTCTGAGCTCTCCCTTCACAGTCAGGCCCCCGGTTTCTAATCTTGATTGTGTGGTCATCTGTCCCTTCCTGAACTGCCGTTTCCAATTGGCTGTGGACCAGAAATCAGAACCCTGGGCTTATCAGAATGATGTGTAGAGGAAACTCATCTGCTTTGATGGGCATCTCACAGGCCTGAGGTAAGTGCAGAAACTTGGGGCTTTGTGGCCACTCAAAGTCATGTTTGCATTTCTCCCGTATTCACAGTCCTGTCTCAGAAAAGGGAGGCCGCAGCTTCACTGGAATTGCAATTCCCGAGAACACTGACCACCCATCTTCACATCCCTCACGCACACTTAAGTTCGCAAACCTTTTCAAGAGAAATGCACTTCTTATGACCATCTTTCAACCACAAGCAGAACATGCTAGCTGTTACTTCCCCATGTGGGAGGTGAAGAAACGGAGGCCTGGAGAGAGAGGACAGAAGACTGATGATGTCTCCCGGACACAGCAGAGGGTGGGGACTTGGTTGGAGCCCGAACAAGTCTGGATTCCAGAGGAACACGATGCCCAAGGAAGGAAGGACTTGAGGGCCCACTGCAAAGGGCATTCTCAGAGGCATGGGCAGGGCTGAGAGTGCCACAGAGGAATTCGTGCCTCGGGAAACCATCGTGACCCCCTTTGGCCCTTAGCTGTGGGCACAGGAGCTCCGTACATGGCAAGGGTGGGGGAAGACAGTTTCAGGAACCTGGCGAGAGATGGAATCTTGGGAGGGGCAGCCCAGGGAATGATGGCGCCCAGACACTGCCATGCCCTGGCATGGGATGGAACCCCATATTCTTCTCCAGTACTTGCATGGCTGAGCTGATCCAGAAGCCAGAGAACGGAATGCCGGGAACGGACATTCAATGGGTCGGCCTCCTGGGGCCCCGAGTGGGGCATGCGAGGGGGCGGGTAGTAGACCCAGGATGCGGATGGAAGCGTCTAGCACAGAACCTGACGCTGATGAGGCTGTCTCCAGCAGCACGTGCTGCAGATGCTTCCCTGTGGCTCGCCGTCTCAGCCCGCTAGCACACGTCCTGCCGGGTGGGAGGCTGGCTGCAGTGAGCCTGCAGGCTCGGCAGGCCCCTGGGGGGTGCGTGCTCATCTCCACCACGGAGAGGCACGTTGTATGTGAGTCCTGTTGTCAGGCTCCTAGGCCCTGCTGGCGGCTCTTCTCCCCTTCTTCATTCCCAACTCGTCCCTGCTTAGCTGGAGGGGGCCGTGGAGAGCAGAGGATAGTACACATGTGCTTGGAAGACAGGCACCCAGAGCAACCTGGGGCTCACCCCTTACCTGCATATCTTTCCTGAGCTTTTAGCCTCTGCCTCAGTCAAGCGGCAATAATCCATCCCCAACTTGAGTGTTGTGAGGTGGGAGTGAGAACACAGAAAGGAAGTCCTCGATGAACTCCGAGGGACTGTGCAAGAGACAGATACCTGGGTTGAGGTCCCGTGGCCTAAGGAAGGATTCGAAGTCACTAGCAGAGAGCAAGCCCCTTCTTCCCTTCTGCAGAGAGAAGAGTCCTCCGCAGACTGCAGGAGCTTATTAGGAGTTCAGGAGGAGGGCTGTATTTGGGACTGGCGGGCAGGCAGAACCCAGAGGGCGGCTACAACCAGTCCCCCTCACCCCCCAGCCTCCGGGACTCAGCAGTTGGGTATTGAGTCTCTCACAACTTTGTCCAAAGCACACCCAAGGTGGGCGTTTCCTTCTCCCATGACTCTCCATCTTGCCTTCCCCAAGATACGAATTACAGGTGTTTTGCTGATTTAAAAGGTGTGTGATATGCCTCTTGTTTGAACTTTTAAAAACACTGAAGTTTATCAAGAATCATAATCCTGCCATCTAGCCTCACGACGCATATGTGAGCGAGTTTCCTTCCATACTTTTGTTCTTTGTGGAACGTACGTGCAGTGTGTAAGTATGCCCAGTACAACAGAGAAAATAAGCTGTGAGGAAACCCACCCGCCTGTGGGTCATGCTTGTCCTCTGCTTAGTTCACAGGGCACATCGCGGGTCACATACATGCCTTAATAAGAGCATATTTATACCTGCGTGCGTCACATAGGGATTGCGTTCTAAAGAAAGTATCAGACCCTGCTATTTGCTTTTCCCATATGCTGTCAAATTAGCCAGACAGTTTTGATTAATGCAGTTTCCCTCGCTCCAAAACGCTTATCTTTTGCCGAGCGCTGGTGTTTTGTGAGTGTGGGGAAATGCATTCATTCATGCACTCATTCATTCCAGAGCCACATGCCGAGTATCTGGGAGGCAGTAGCCTTTGCTCATGGCGAAGCAGACAGAGAGGGAAGGATCCACCCCTGGCCCTACAGAGAAGGGACCCATGCCTGGCCCCACAGGCTCCTGCTGCGGTGTTGACGATTAGGTGGACTCCTGCTCGATGACTCCTGGGTGCTCCTTGTCCCCCCAGGGCCTGGCCCAAGCTGGAGGTGCACCACACAAAGGACCCCAAGTCCCTTCTGGGTCACACGCGCAGCCTTCCTTCTCCTTCAGCCTGCAAATCCCACCTGCCTGCTTTCTCCACATCCGGGTCTCGAGCCTACACCTCTCACCCAAATCTGCCAAGGGCAGGCAGCCTTTCCTCTCCCCGTCTCCCTCAGAAAGGCTGCCTCTTCTTGGCCGGCGACTACACTCACAAGGTCAAGGACACACGCCCAAGGCCAAGGACTTGTGTTGCTAGTTTCATCTTTAAACTCCTGAATTGTGACTTAGCTCCTGTCTCCCAGGTGTGAGACTGGTCCTTAGAGGGAATCTCTGAAATGTTTTCCTCTAGGAATCAGCTTCCAAAATCTCAGTTCTGACGCACTGCATTTTGTAATGAAACGGAATGCATTCTGAGACATGGTGGGATAGCAGGCAACAGTATCCATCCGGCAAACGTCTTGTCCTCTCCTGAGTCTATCCAGGTGTGCAGCTCTGAAGCCGTCGAGACAACACTTCCTTCCGGGGCACAGTGGGAAGTTTGAGTCTCCTGTTCTCCGAGTTGGCCACTTCTCATTGGGCCTGACTTTTCCAAGCCACAAAAACACATCTTCCATGATAGAACACCCCAACTTTCTTCCGGCGCTCACCACAAAGCCCAGGCAGGTCAGAACAGAAACATTGCAGGGTGTCGACCTGCGAGCCCTTCGCTTAAAACGTTGTATCTGGCTTCCTGGAGCGACTGGGTGGGTATCACGCTAAAGGATTCATAGCTTGGGTGTCACAGCCATGGCAGCAGGCCACTACTGGTACAGACAGTGTTGGGATTTGGGCTGCAGCCGTCATCTGATCTTTTTTGCTTAACCTCTATCTACTTTAGTGAGTTAGCGGGGTTGTGCTGCCAGAGAGTTGGACTTTTCTTACATTAGCAACTGTGTTTCCACTTGTCACCATCAGGAAGGCCCACTTCCCTGCTGCACTTGTGAAAAGATGAATAAGTAATTCATAAAATATCCATCCGTGGCCTGTCAGGCATTCCACAGAGATTAGAGAAGGGCGGCAGAGAGCAGGAGGCAGCCCAGATTAAAGGTAGCTCCAAAGTCAAGTTCTGCTTTTTAAAACATGTGCCCTGCAAACGCCTACTGCAAAAGACAAAGAGCAGCACGCTTGCTGTGAGTTCCTGACTCAACGTGACTGGGAAAGCCACTGGTGACAAAAGCTCGGTGACGGGTGAAGCCCCTGGCCTGGGAGTTTGGAGTGAGGGCATTCTGCACTACAGACCCAGATCTGACATGCTGAATGCTTTCCTGACGAGAAGCCGTCTGGACGATGTGATGGGCTCCGTGTCTGCTGAGAGTGAGAAGAGGCCTCTGCAGAAACTGCTGCTCTGTGGGCCTGGGGCAGGGGTGAGCCCTCTCCCCGGCCAGGTGTCAGGCAGAGAGCTGCAGGGCCTACAGGACGCACTGGAAAGCCAGACACCACAAAGATGTCTCCACAGCCCCAAACTGCTAGACTGAATGGCGTGGGGCAGTACAGACTGCTTGTCACTGTTATTTAATTTAAAAAACCACACAAAATGTTGATGCATCGTGGATGAGAACAGTGAAGGCCTCCTCTGCACCAGGCCCGGTGCTGGGCGTTGACTCCATGAGTTCTCTGAGCATATCCACAAAGCGGGGCTCATTTTTCAGCTGTGGATGTTAAGGCCCAGAGGGGTTAAGTAACTTACCTAAGGTCAGGTCTAAAGTGCTGGGATTTGAACCCAGGGGTTCTGGCCTTAGAACTTGTGCTCTGCCGCTCTATGGTACTCTTCCCCCCTTCTTTTTTAGAGCAATAGAAAAATCACCATCGATGGCAAAAACAAAAAAAAGCTCCAGGAATGAACAAGGGGCAGGCAAGGGGGCTGCCTCGAAGCAGAGCCCATAAGGGGGCAGCAGGCAGAGGGATTGAACGAGGCTTTACGTTGACTGTATCTCACTGATACTGGCTGAACACACACCTCCCTGGACACACAACCAAGCTGAGGAGCAAAAGCAAAGGGGTAACATTTCTTTTGAAGCCTAGCAGGTTCTGTTTGTCCCCTGCTGGGGACTGAGAGACATCCCTGGGTGATGCTGAAGGGTGTGCCAGGGACAACAGGAACCTTTTAAAAGTTGCCTCGCCATCAGACTTAGTAGTCTAACTTATCCGCAACCAATGTGATTGCCTAAGGGTTAACATCTCTCATGAGTCTATAAGGTCAGCCCTGAAGCCCCCAGTGAATGGGTGGATGGAAAGGAGAAAGAGACACAAGTCTGGGAAGGAAAGTCAGGAAACCTTTTTGGAAAGACAGTGGGCATGTCTCCGAGAAGACCCCCAAATTCCATACCCACTGACCCGGGAATCTCACCTTTGCCACCTGATCCTAAGAAGACGAGCAGAGACACAAGCAAAAGGTTTAACCAGGAAAAGCCTCGCTTCGATACTTTTAAGAGAACAACAACAACAGAAAATATTAGAAACCATTTAGAGGCTCCCAAATAAGAGGTTGTTTAAATAAATTATGTTGCATCCATTTGATGGAACATTATGTCACCATAAAATCATGTTTTCAAAGAATATTTAATGACACGGGGAAATACCTTGTGCTACAAGGTCAGAGAACAAAAGCAAAAGGCACAAAATTGCTTATACAAAATGATTCGAAGTTTATAAAAAACGATATGCACAGAAAAATGCCGGGGAGGAAAAACACAAAAGGCTACCAGGGTGAGATTAAGGGAGACGCGATCATCTTCTTTGTACATTTCTATGTTTTTTTAAGTAATGCTGTTCATGTATGTGTATCTGTACGTATGCATTTATTCAGTCATTCGATGAGTCAACAAAGTGCTTAAAATAGTGGCTGGCACATAGAATTACCTAAGTGTTAGGTATGATTCATTAATTTCTTGATTAGTTCATCATTTCCTGATGTACCGTGCTGTGCCAGAGACCGGGCTAAGCCTGGGATCCAGTGATGAACAGAGCTTGGGGTCTGCCCTCCTGGAAGTTTCCAGCCTTGGGTAGAGAGGAGGCTTCCACAAGCAAAGGCTGAGATGGCATACTTGAAAGAGCAGCTGCAGCCAAAGGGCAGGGGTGGGGGGGGCGTCCACAAATCTGGACCCTCAGAGCCAGAGGAGGGCTGATTAAGCTGGGGTGGATGTAACCACATCTCAAGCACTCACCCAGCTGGGCAAGTTGTCTCAGGCACCAGCATGGTTCCACACTCGCCTTCCCGTACCCTTGGGTGCCAGTCTCCATCCTGATAGCCAATCCTCCCAAGCATAGGTTGCAAGAACCTCCCTGGGAATTCTGGAGCACACATGGGATCTAGAGCTCCGAAGAAACCTGGGTGCAGGTGCAGATCCAGTCTGCCAGAGACTCCAGGAGTAAAGCTCACTCCTCTGCCCGCCCTACTCTTTACCATCGAATTCCATAGTGCGTCCGCTCGGAGCCTGGCAACATCAACATGGATTTGACTTTCACTGCATTTCCTTTTGCCTCGAGTCTTCCCTGTTTTCCCCAACTCCATGAGACTAAACTAAGCCCTTTGGTGGAATCAGGATTTATTTTTATTTTTTTAAGTTGGAGTCTCACTTTGTCACCCAGACTGGAGTGCAGTGGCATGCTCCCGGCCACCGCAGCCTCGACCTGCTGGGTTCCAGCGATCCTTCCACCTCAGCTTTCCAAGTAGCTGGAACTACAGGCACACTCTACCACGCCTGGCTAATTTTTGATTTATTATAGAGACAAAGTCTTGCCAAGTTGCCCGGGCGGGTCTCGAACCCGCGGGCTCGGGCAATCCTCTCGCCTCGGCCTCCCAAAGTGCTGGGATTACAGGCTGAGCCACCGAACCTGGCCAGAATCAGGATTTAAAACTAAGTCTCCCATCGTGACAATTCTCCACAAGCCTCTGACCCAGCACCCGCACTGTGCTCCATGTGCTCTGCACATGCCCCAAGAAATCTCTCCATAGGAGCAGTCTGTGTCACAGGGCTCTCAGGTCAGGAACCTGCTTCTTGCCTTGTCTTTGTCATTTCTATTTGTCTTCCAGTTGTTGCCTTGTTGAGAAAGGCTGCCCAGAAGGCACTGAAGCTCCATATTTACCCAGGTAAACCCAGGGGATCGTTCTCAGGGATTCTGCTCGACCCACACAGAGCAGGTCACATCTGTGAGCCAAAGGTCAGCTTCTTTTCTGAAAAACTGTGTTTTCCAAATATTTGCTCCCTTTTATTTCTAGTGGCAAGCAAGATGTGTACCTCTTCCCAAGACAAAATCAGGGCTAAAAATTGGAGCTTTGAAAAAGCAGGGGCCAGATCATGGCTGTGTGTGGCATGGTGAGCAGGTTTACAGCCTGAGAAGCGGGTATTGGCACCATCAACATCTTGAGAAAATGAGCTCTTGAATCCCCACCAGCAGTTGCATTTCATAACTGGATGCTTCATTTCAACTTCTAGCCTCAACAGCCCCCCAAATCTAGAACTATGGGCTATTTAACTGACTCCTTCTCTGGAGGTAAAGGAAGTATAGATGCCTTCTGGCCAGAAAGTCCACTAGCTTCAGGGCACTTTCCCCAAAACCTAAGTAAAAATCACCAAGGGGTGTTGCAGACAACTGCAGGGCCCAGAGCTGAAGCTCTAATATCTATCCAGAATTTTCAGTTCCACAGACTTGCAAAGAGCAGACATTATGGCTGCAATTACATCCAACAGTATTTAGCACGTTTTCCTGACTTTGGACTAACTTATACAAAGACACCATGAAGAACATCCAGGATGGCCCTGCTGTAAAATAAAGCCTGGCGTAGGAAAATTGAAATGATAAATATATTACTGCTAATTTGTTATTTCAGAACATGGCCCTTCATTTAACACAAGATGTTGTCTGTTGAGATACCTTAAATAGCCAGCTCTCCTGGTGCAGTAATTTAGGTTCAAGATACAAAACTTCAATTTACAAGCATCATTTCTGGCACTGAGCTATTATGTAAAGCAAAGCACACCTGTGGCCTTAAGAGGATTTTGGTAACCTCTTTGACTGTCCAGTCTCTGGAAGGGGTATCAGAGGCCGTGCTTTACTTTTCCATCCCAGTTCAAGCATTGTTTTTGAGGATTCTGGTCCCTACCTCAGGTGTTTCTTGTTCTTGTCACGTGCTAACTATATCAGGTCTCATTCTATGGCAAGTGACAGAAAATCCAAAACAAACTGGATCAAGTTCAAGAAAACGTATCCACTTAACGATATAGAAAGGTGCAGGAATGGGAACAGAGACTACAGTTCTCCAGGAGTTCAACCTCTCCGCTAACAACTAGTTTAAAAAAAAAAAAATCCAAGATTCCCTCTGACTGGACCAGCGTAGGTCATATGCCTATTCCTGAACCAATCACAGTGCCCAGAGAGATGGGATGCACTTATTGGCTGTAGAAAAACCGAAGGATGTATGAAAATTTTTTTTCTAGCTTGTGAGACAGCAGCATTCTGGGGAGTCTGGGATAACGGTTCATGGCAAAATATCCGAGGTGGTCCAATTCTCCATTGTCTTATTTAAGAGTCACCTCTGACTGCCTACTCTCAGGGCAGCTTTTGAAAGGTTATTCATCCTGTGTTGTTCAGGTTGGAAAAGGCCGCTCCATATCCTCAGTGAAGAAACAAATGGCCTTGCAGACCCTTTATCCAAGGGAAGGGGGCTTCTTTGTTGAAGCCCAAGGCAACTTTCCTTAGAGCGAAGGAGTCATCGAGGCAGAGAAGATGGCCTTCCGGTCTACTTGAAACTGGAAAGCCAAGATTCCTTCTGAGAAGCCAGATGGGAGCTGGTACTCTTTACAGACCTAGCATCTTCTGCTTGGAGAAGGTGGCCATGAAGAGGGGCACCATTTTTCCCACAACCACGGATTCTGAGGGATCAAAGGGGTTGTTTTTTTTTTTACAGGTGCAAAAACTGAGGTCGGGGGAGAGGGACATTTTCCCTCTGTTCACAAGTATCCTGGCCCACTCTCCCCCCAGGAGCCAAGGCAGCCCTCTTGGGTGCTCTTTTTGTTGCAGGGAACGGCCATCCCAATGGCTGGTTTGAATCTGTCTACACATGAAGGCCTCAATTAACATTGTCGATAGGTTCTTGGAACCTGTGACTTTAAGTGAAACAACGTATAATGAACTCAAATTAACCATAGGCTAATTGATATAGATAAAAGTTAGGTTCCTACAGGATATTTCTGATGATAAAACATCACAAAACTTCTACATACTCAAAACATTTTTAATAATAAAATTAAAATAAATGTGAGCTGCATGCACATCTAAGAAAGGTTAATAATAGCAAGTGAGATAACTTCTTACCCAATTTTTGGTCCATCAGTGAGTGAGGGTGGTCATAGTGGTGTTGGGTTAAATGAAGGAATAAAAGTTTGCAAAGCAAAAGTGGAAAGGAGCACTTCCAGCCAGCACAAAGTTGAAAATCAGGTGAGTGGATGGCCTGAGCCCACAGTTTCGAGACCTGCCCGCGCAACTTGGCGAGACCTCATCTCTACAATAAAAGAAGAAAAAAGCAAGATGTGGTAGCGCGCGCCTGTAGTTCCAGCTACTGGGAAGGCTGAGGCGGAAGACTCGCCGGAGCCCGGCGGGTCGAGGCTGCGGAGGCCGGGAGCGGCCACTGCACTCCAGTCCGGGCGACAGAGTGAGGCTCCAACGCCAAAAAAAAGAGAAAATCAGCAACAAACCTGGCAGGCTTGCCGCACACTTTTGTGCTGCATGGCTTATGGTCGCGCACTTGTATGAGGGCCGCATACTTTATGAATTTTTATTCGACAGTCGCCTGAATCCGTCCATTTCCTCATCTTCCAGCCGCGTGGTCCCCGTTCAGGGCTGGGGGGCTACAGCCGGCGGCGGACCGGGACGGAGGGCGGGGGGCTACCTCGTCGCGGGGCACACCCGCACGCCCACACTCGCTCAGACGGGACGGTGCGCACACCACACACCCGTGGGCCGGCCACGAGTCTCCGGGGTGTGAGAGGAAACCCCCGCGCCCGCAGACAAGCCATGAGGGCCCGGGGCGGCCGTGCAAGCTCCGCGCAGACCCACAGCCGGCGCCGGGCTTCTTCCCCAGCGGCTTTCTCACAAAGCCGCCGTTATCAGAGCACGGCTGTGCCGAGGGGGAGCGGGATTTCGGGAGGCTGTGCCGAGGGGGAGCGGAGTTTCGGGAGGCTGTGCCGAGGGGGAGCGGGGTTTCGGGGAGGCTGTGCCGAGGGGGAGCGGGATTTCGGGAGGCTGTGCCGAGGGGGA
Source organism: Carlito syrichta (assembly GCF_000164805.1). Classification (NCBI taxonomy): domain Eukaryota; kingdom Metazoa; phylum Chordata; class Mammalia; order Primates; family Tarsiidae; genus Carlito; species Carlito syrichta. The sequence goes on along the minus strand of NW_007250988.1, from coordinate 4,192 downwards.
GCGGGATTTCGGGAGGCTGTGCCGAGGGGGAGCGGGATTTCGGGGAGGCTGTGCCGAGGGGGAGCGGGATTTCGGGAGGCTGTGCCGAGGGGGAGCGGGATTTCGGGAGGCTGTGCCGAGGGGGAGCGGGGTTTCGGGAGGCTGTGCCGAGGGGGAGCGGGG
>NW_007250988.1:1255-2627 GCF_000164805.1 Carlito syrichta | reverse complement strand
CCCCGCCCGTCCCCTTTATTTGTCAACTCTTTTGGGCCCTGTCTTTCTGCTATTAACATACCCAGTGTCACATGCGAGGCTTTTCTTTAAAACAAGCCCCTCATTGGTGTATCTGGATACTTCTTTTATTATTATTATTACTGAATCTTTTTTCCCCATAATGACACCAGGATCATTATATAATCCCATAACAAAGAGGCTTTTGAGGCACCAGCTTTTGTCAACTCTAGGACAGAGAATCCATAATTGCATTATTCAGCCTTTCCCCCCTTCCTTCCCCCTTCTGGGTTCGCAGGAGCCCGGCCTCGTGCTGCACCCCCCGCCCTGCTGCCTCGGCTTCCACCGTCTTCCAAGAGGTTTGCCTGGAGGACCAGCCTGGCAAAGTTGCCTTTAAAAAGTTATTTTGTCTGATAATTAAGTCCTGGAGCCCACCGCGTGACGATTGTTCTGGACCCATAAGGCAGAGAACCTGCGTGACGTTTTCCGCGAAGTTTAATTACCGTATGCTAATTTCCCTGCCTACTACGTGATTAATTAAAATCATATCTTCATGATCATTTGGCACTAGTATTGTTTTAGAATGATCATGATCTCCTGGATAGTGCCTGTAAATAAAGTCGCCTCCAATGGCAGGCGCGGGAGGCGAGGCTGAGGACCTCTCCGTGTGTGTATCGCGGCGATTGGCAACATAACTGCCTTATTTACATTAAATACGCCACAAGGTTACAGCGCGGATCAACGTCATTTGATCGCTGATGACTCCCTTAAACGCCCGGGCTGTGACTGATTTTCCGCGTCCCGCTGTCCACCGAGATTCACCCCGGAGTTTTTTCCCTCCCCTCTTCTTCTCCTTCTCCTTCTCCTCAGAAAAGAAACAGACTTTAAATAGTTTCAGGAGCAGGTAAGAATGACGCCTTTTCCTCTCCCCCTTTCCGCCTCTCTCGCCTCTGCCTCCGTGGCAATCTCTCTTTCCCTCTCGGCTGGATAAAAAATTCTTTAGTCAAAGGCAGGAATGCCAAGTAGTGACAAGCGAAGGGGCTGATCTATGTCTCGGTAACGAGTCTGACAATCAGAATGTGGCTCTCGGAGAAGAGATAGATTTTAATAAGTGTGTTTACATGAGCTCAAGGTCAGAAGCAAGCTGCGCGGTGTTAAATGGTTTCTTAGTTGCGAGACAGAGAGAAAAAATGGACGATCACACACCATTCTTTGTAGATTATTATATCAAGGGTTCAGTCTCTGGCTCATCAAAGCCAAATGCCGCAAGACCGATCTAGTTGCCGTGAATTATGCCAGGGCGACAATGGAGAGCGTTTTTAATGGTACAATGCATCTCACCTACCAGAGAGGGGGAGGCGAGCCGGGGCCGGGC
>NW_007250988.1:0-596 GCF_000164805.1 Carlito syrichta | reverse complement strand
CACACACAAACACATAAATCAATCAATCAAAAGTAACAGGTTATGGAGGGAACCCGGCCGACCAGCCCGGGCCGGGGAGACCGGGCCAATCAGAGCGAGGTAGCGCCGGCGTGGGGGGCTTCGGAAGGCGGAGGCGAGGGAGGGACGGGGGGCGTCTGGGAAGAGTGCAGTTTGGGGGGCGCTCCCGCCCCCAGATCCCTGGCCGGGTGAGAATGAGCTTTGCTGATCGGCCTTTCTGTTTGCTTCAAGACATTATTTTTCGAAGATGAATTGAGGAAAACAGTCGTAGGCGGGACTCGGGGGGTGTTTTAGGCAAAGGGGGGAGCTTTCCTTTGATGAGTAGGAAAGTGCCAGATCTCGACGCGCCCATCTGTTGCAGTTTCGCAAATAATTCACGATACAGATATCTCTCTGTCGAGGGACGCGTGTGCGGGGCGGGGGTGGGAACGCCAGCGCCAGGAAGTTGGGCCGAGGCAGGGGACGGGGGTCCCGGCGGAGGGAAGCCGCGGCCCCCGACGCGTGAGGGGACGCCCGCGGGCTCCTTTGGGCACAGGTGGAAAGTTAGGTTTCCCCTCCGCTTCGCTTCGGCATTGTGA
>NW_007250987.1:716975-786830 GCF_000164805.1 Carlito syrichta | reverse complement strand
TATTCTTTATTACTGTTATCTCAGATATCAGCTCCTTCCTAGTTTCTTCTTGTGTCTCCTCAATTCTTTTTAGTCTCTCCATTATTGTTTTGATATCTACATTTGCATTTTGAGACCCTTCATTCTGGGGACTTTTCATTGTTTGTATTCCAAAGTCAATTTTCTCAGTGTCTGCTCTCCCAGGTGTCTGGGAGAGACCCATACTCTTCTTTTGGTTTTTCTTCATTTCTGTAGATTTTCCTCCCTTTACCCCTTTCCCTCCCCCTCTTCAATTCTGTTTTTGAGGGAAGGTGGGGTTGCTTTTATTTCTCTTCTGCAATGACCTGTTCTTCCTTATGAGGGTCTTCTGGTTTTGTTCACTTTTCCCTCTGCTTTACAGTCTGTCTATTCAGCAGTTTGCAGTCTTGGTCCGTTCAGAGAATCTCACCAGTTCACCTATGCTGTCGCCATCTTGCCCCATCTCCTTCCCACTTTTCTTTTTAAAGTGTCTTTCTAGGCTGTAACCATCATCCCTCCTCTCAGAATTGCCTCTCTGAGACATTTGGGTTGGACGCTGACAGTTCTGTGTGTATTGTTTACCCCAAAGTGACCAGGAGCAGCTTCCTTTGCTGCTTCATTTGAGTTCTTCATAGTCATACTTTCCTATATCCAACAAGAGTCAATATTCTCATGACTTCACCCTTAGATCGCAGCAAGTTTCCCAGCAGTACTCTTTCGTTTATCTCATTTCTTTTCAATTCGTCCTCCATAACACTGCAAGTTCTAAGGTCACGTGTTTCCACATCACCTCTTTCCTCAAATCAGTATGGCTCTCAGAGGTCAAAACTGATCCCATTTACCCATTCAACCTCCTTTCCTACTACAGCTCATTCATCCACTCAACACTGTGTATCAATCATCTGCTGGGGACAAGCATTGTGCTACGCACGAGGAACACAGTGAGGAATACAGACAAGTAAGCAGGCTATCATACTATGGTGACACATGGTATCACAGAGATAAGTATGTGGTGCTAATAAGGCGCACAGAAGGCACACCAAGCCTGGTGTGGATGGATTTATCAGAAAAGGTTTCTTGGAAGAAATGATACCAAAAAAAATAAAACCTAAGAGGCAAGTAGTTATTAGGAAGGTGATAATGACCAAGAAGAAATATATCCACAGACCAGTGAGCAGATGATAGCAGTAGAAACGAAGAAAAGTGGATGAAGACAGGTAGAAGCAATAGGACTTAGTAATAGATTGGCTGTAGGAGGTGAGGAAAGAGGGAGACACCAAAAAGGATAGATATCAGACATCTAGCATGAGCAGGGGCGTGGACAGAAGTGTCCTACAAAGAAATGAGAAAAGCATTTGATAAGAAGACTATAAAGTCTAAAGAAAACTTTTGTTCAATATGGCTTCTTGGGTACAGGTAAGAATACTTTCAAAATTGAGTTCTTCAAAAGGATCGGATCAATATATTTATAGAAAAGATAATCACCAGATAGTTAATGGTTACTAATTCAGTATGCTGGTATTTTTACTTATCTGTATTTTCTAAATGTTTTGTTATGGACACATATGACTTCACAACATGAAAAACATAGACTTCACAACATGAAAAACATATGTTTTAAACATAGCATATAAAAAATCTTAAAACATGCATATGTGTATGCTGTAATAAATGAAATAGGAGGATGAGACAAGAGTGCAACAAAGAATAATAATTTTTACATTTTTCTGGGACCAATATGATCCCTATTTCTTCATTAGAAAATTTAAAATTGCATATTTGTGAAAATACAAATGAGATGGCACCATCTGGTATTCAGATTGAACTCACCTAGTGAAGTGTGGCAAAGCAATACTTCAAGGCTCACAACATCTACTCACATGTTCCCCATGGTGTTAGCTTTGCCCTCACTGCAGAAAGCAATAAGCAAGACTGATGCTCATGGCCCAACATAGCTCACCAATCGTGCTGAGAAATTACAGCAAAATTCTTTCTCATAAGGCTCGCAAACTTAATTATTTGAATTTGGGCCTCACTTCTGCCCCAGGCTTCCTGACTCATATCAGTCACATTACTTTACCATTAGCGATATGCATGTATCATTATTTTTTACCCTCAACTCAAAGAGCTTGAGACAAGCATAGACTTTAGCTCCCCTTTTAAAATGAGGAAAACACCTTATAATTACCTCAAAGTATTCACACTTGGAAAACTAAGTAATGTTATTGAAAGTTCAATATCAGACCATGGAGATGAGGAAGAGGGAAAAATCTTCAGTTGATGACTCGGTTTGGCATCCATAGCAAAATCAGGCCACCTGTTCACCAAGCAGGCTTCACGTTCTTCCTGGATGCAAAACTGTCCTGGGCGAAGTTAGGAGACTGTTTGGATGAGGATGGTGACAGTGAAGCCGGAGAAAGTGATGGATTTGAAGTTAGGTGGAATCATTGGGATCCAGTGGCAGAGTGGGGGTGGGGGTTGGGGAAAGAGGGAAGCATCAATAGTGACTACCAGATGTCTGACATGAGTAGCTGCGTGGACAGGTGCGTCTTACAATGACACAGAGAAAAGTATTAGACTAAAGAGGGGATCACAGCATCTAAAGGAAAACATGGGTCAGTATGACATCTTGGCATGGGTGAAAACAATGGAATGTGAATAGAAATCGTGCCGCTTACCGCCCTTGTTCATAAACGTCTCGCATGTACCATCCTTCATTCTCTTTCTCCAACCACTGGCTAAATGTAGCCAATTAGATTCCAGGGCCCTATATCAGATGGTCGTAAGATAAAAGGAGACAGGTTCCTGAATGACTACATGGAAGGTGTATTCGTTTCCCATTGCTGCTGTAAAATGAGACCCCAAACCTGACCACAAAATGGTTTAAAACAACATAATTTATTCTCTTACAATTCTAGGGGTCAGAAGTCCTAAAATGGGCTAGCAGGGCTGCATTTCTTCTGGAAGCTTAAGGGAGGGAGCCTGTTTCCTGGCATTTTTTAGCTTCTAGAGGCCACCTGCATTCCTTGGCTCGCAATCCCATCCTTCCCCAAAGCCAGCAGCACAGCGTATTTCAGCCTCTCTCTGTTTCTCTGCTTCAGTCATCACATGCCTGTGCATCCCTGTCTCCTTCACTTTTCGGAGCCCTTATAGTTAGGTCGGGCCCACCCAGATCATCTTTCCATCTGTATATCCTTAACTTAATAGCATCAGCTACAAAAATTAATTAATTAACTTTAAAAACATGGAACCAGCCATGCTGCCCATCGAAACGGGACTGATTTTTTTTTTAATGTGGTACATATACACAATGGAATATGATACAGCCACAAAGAAGGACAAACATATGGACTTCACAGCAACATGGATGGATTTAGAATCTATCATACTCAGTGATCTATCACAGAAACAAAGAACAGATTACCACATGTTCTCACTTGTAAGCAGGCCCTGAACAATTATCATAATACTATAAGAAAGAGATTGGCAGTAGTGGGATATTGCCAGGGGGGTAGGGAGGGAGCACAATATCCATAAGGGCATCTGGTCTCAAACCAGACAAAGTGGGGACCAAATGGAGGCCCAAACTTTACCTGTACGATAACCACTTGTATGTCTAATCCTGAATTCTATCCCACATTTTTTAAATAAATAAATAGCATCTGCTAAGTCTCTTTGCCATATAAAGCAACATATTCACAGGTTCTAGGAATTGGGACGTGGACATGTTTAGGGGAGAGGACCACAGTAAGTATTTCAGACTTCACATGACTGAGAGAAAAACTAATTGTATTACTCCACTAACTTCAGGAGGTTTGTCTCTTATAAGCTGATATTATTTAAGTAACAGTATCTATAAATATAACAGTAAACATATGCCCCAGCTAGACTGTAGTCAGGACAGCAACCACACCTTACATTTTGTTATTAACACATAATAACATATAAGAATACTTTTTTAAATGCTTACTAATGAAGATAAGGGCATCGTACTAATAATAGCTAGAAATAACTTAGGAGTAGCTCAAACTTGAATTTTTACAAATAGCTTCAAATTTTCCCATATTAAAACTTTAATTACCAACCAAGACAACATAGCAAGTCTTGCTCTCTACAAAAAAAATCAAAAACTTAGCCAGAGCAATGGCATGTACCTATAGTCCTTGCTGTTCGGGAAGCTAAGGTGGAAGGATCACCTGAGCCCAGGAGGTCGAGGCTGTGGTGAGCCAAGATTTTTGCCACTGTGTTCCATCCTGGGTAACAAAGTAAAACTCTAACTCAAAAAAACAAAACTTTAATCTGAACTTTGAACATCTAAGGAAAAGTGTGCTCATTTACATCTCATCTTTCTTTGTCTGAATGATTTAAGATAAAGGTGCTGCCAAGAAATAAAATGGTACAAAAAAGAAGCAAGGACATAAAAAGATAGGAATGAGACCAATAACTCACGGATAAAGTCTAAGTAATCATACACTTAAAGTTCATTTTTTATCCATTTCTTGAAATGTGGGGCTGTGGAATTATTACTTCAAGGTCAGTTCAACCTCAATGTCCATAGATTTTGCTTTCCATATAATTTCTGTTGCAATTATGATTAGGTTATCTCCAAATGCTGTTTTTATTAGAAGAAAACTAAAAGATGAGGAAGGATCATGTTTCCTCCAGACACTCATCACCAGCAAATTCCTTATTACTCTAATGACTGTTCACGAAAAAAAATTTTAATGCACTTTCATGTTTTCCAATTTAGAAAAAGAATTAGACTTTAATGTGAATGCATTTTTAACTTTTTCCATGCTTTAGGGAAGCTGCTTTTAGGAGGAAAATGTAATGAATGTTTTTAATCTTGCAAAAGTGGTTTGCCCAGAATCTGTGGTTTAATTCAACTTTTCAATGACAACAAAATTTAAAAAAAAGACTTAGAACACTTATTAACTAGGGCTCCTTCCTTCTCAACTTGGCTTCCTATTATTTAAATATCTTTGAAAGATAAAACTCATTTAGGAAAATAGGAACAAATAAGTTTGCCTGGTTAATTTTCACAATTTTTTCCCACACAGATCTACTCTACAGACCATTGTCCATCTTCTGACTCCTAACCCCATCCTCTAAACTGGCTCTCATCTTCAAAACTTTATCATATCTCACAGATGCATCACCTTCCCCTTTTCTCTAGTTTGTTCTCGTGTGCCCTTCAGGCTTTCAATATAGTCTTCATGTCATTGATGAAAATGTCACCACCAAAAAGATTTAAGTCCCATTTGTCTATGCAGGCCTTTAACTTCAAAGGAAACAATCTGCTTTCCACAAGCTTGTCCCTCAGATTTAAACTGGGCAGAAATCAAAGAATTATCCTTGTCCTATTTTTCTTTTCCTTGTTTTGAATCATAGTCTCAGAGATTTCATCTATCTCCCTGAGGATGCTCCAACCACTTCGCCCACTCCACATCACCTCCTGCTTTCTAAAGTGTGGCAACCAAATCTCAGTGATAGTCTAATAATGCCTTTCTCTTTCACAGTGTGGAAGATAGCAGGTATCAAGGGCAGACAGATCTGAAGACTGTGATAAGACAAGCGATAAAGGCTTTTGCACACAATAAATAATCAATCTGAAAAATGTTTGCTCGTTCTTGAGAAAGGAAGAGCAAATGCAGAAAATAAATCATTTACGAGAAGGATTTTCTCTCCCTAACTAAGATATCTATACAACTTCTCAACTGATATCCGTAATCTCAATGAAGTTACTGGAAAATGAAATACTTAATCATTATTGTATCTTCAACCATTAACATGCTTCAGGATACATATGAGCAGTCATAGAATATCACACTTCCAAGTTTTCTGTTTAAAAAAGAAACTCAAGCTAAACAATTTTAAAGTCCTCTTTACATCACCTATATATCACACTTCCAAGTTTTCCATCTTAGAAAAACTCAAGCTAAACAATTTTAAAATAGTCTGTAGATCACCTATTTTGTCATTTCATCTGTTTAACTTCCCCTTCTCAAGAACTACTCTCAAGGATGTAGGACAATGGTCTTTATTCTAAAGACTTCAGAATTCTTCACTAAAAGGTGTGATTAAGGACTAAAAATATTACTATCCAAACTAATTAGAGGGAGTTATGGTCTAATTTAGTTTCATAATGTGAAGCTATTCTGAGTTGCTTTTATTGGAAATACAAATTCTACTATATTCTAAATTCAATTGCACAATTCCACAGCAAAGAATTGGGTAATCCGTATAGCTCTTCAATTTTCTTGTGAAGATTCAAAGTTTTGCTTATTTTGAGTTATGAAATGTGAATTATTTCAGTGAATCAACCTCTAATTTTAAAGAGATTTGGGGAGCAACTCTTTAATTAGTCTTTACCATGCTTGCTTAAACCTTGCCAGTCATCTCGCTTCTGAAAGTAAATTAAAGTAAGGGAAGAAAGAACCTGAATGACTTGCCATAACCCAGCTGGCTACTTGACAGATAAGTCTTCATAAGACCCCATCATTCTGAAGAATGACATAATTTTAGTTCCAAGCACTAAGCATGCTCAGAAAAAGTTGTAAGGCAGTGCAATGAGAAATCAGAGTAATAATTTGTGTGTGTGTGAATAGACCACCTAGGTAAATATTTACATCTGCTAAGTAATGCATATTCATTATTTATTAGTCAGAGTTAGTAGTTTCCCTCCCTTAGAAATATTTCTTTACCCAAGCAAATAGTTAGCTTCTCCATAATTTTTAATTACACCAACATAGATCATATTAACTTTTAATGCCATTATATATTTTATCCATTGTTTTAAGTTTTAAGCCACAATTCACAAAAATGAGCGCCAAAAAAAAAAAGACATACCAATCTCAGTGAGTGCCAGTTTAAAAAGTAATTTTTATTTTCTCTTAGCCACCAGAAGACATTAGGAACAGAAAAAGACACAAAATAAATAGATTGGAAAATATTTATATTCTATGACTTATAGTGACCATCATGTGCTCCCAGATACAGTGCAAAGTACCTTGCCTACATTATCTGATTTAATCCTCTTTAAAGCTCTCTAAGTATGCACTGTTTTATCTCTATTTGATCAATGAGGAAACAGAAGCTCAGTGAGGTAAAGTAACTTGCCCAAGCCAATTTTCCCATGTTGTCCATAGATGAAGTCCAGCTTTTTCAGGACAAAATTCTTACTTCCTATGGTATGTTGCCTTTAGATGCAGATCCAGGCCTACATGCAAATTACCATGTGATACCTGCTCATGGTAGAGAGCAGGATGCTGAACCATGATGTGTGCTACCTTCCCAGCAAAATGTTGATGTTGATAAATGTCCACCCATTTTCCTCTTCCTCCAATCTACCTTATGTATAGGTGAGGCTGTAATATAGGCAAGTTGTCACCAAGGAAATGTGGACAAAATGAATATTTGCCACTTTCAGTTCTGTCCCATAAAATCCTCCTGACTTATCTTCCATGTTCACCAGTCACCCATCTTCCATTTGATGTTAATATAGGGTTGCCAGATAAAATACAGAACACACATTCAAACTCAAATTTCAGAAAAATAGCAAACATTTTAATGTAAGTACATCCCATATAATATTTAGGAATTACACTTTTCAGGGGCATTGACACTCAAATTGCCATGTTAGTAAATTAAAAGCATCAAAAATGTAGATGTTCCAAATATTGCATGGGTCATACTTGTTTTGAGAAGTTGTCATTTATCCGAAATTCAAGTTTAACTGGGTGTCTGGTTTTTTTTTTTTAATCAGAGTCTCACTCTGTCACCCAGGCTGAAGTGCAATAGCATGATCACTGCTCACCGCAGACTCAACCTTCTGGGCCCTTGCTATTCTTCTGCCTCAGTCTCCCAAGAAACTGAGACTATAGGCATGTGCCACCATGCCTGGCTAATTTTTTTATCTTTATTTTTGTAGACACTAGGTCTTGCTATGTTGCCCAGGCTGGTCTCTAACTCCTGGGCTCAAGCAACACCCCCACCTCGGCCTCCAAAAGTGCTGGGATCATAGACATGAGCCATCACGCCTTGCCCTGTCCAATATTTTTATTTGCTAAATCTAACAGCCCAAATTGTCAATATCTCAAGTCACCTTGGAAGTAGCGATATGTTGAAGGTGGTAAAGCCAACATCCACATGGGTCTGATGACTGCAACTGAGAATACGCCTTTCTTTGAGCTTTACATGAATGAGAAACAAAGTTCTATTGTGTTGAGCCACTAAGGTTTGTGAGTTAATACAACACAAACAATACTAATCTGACTAATACTAATACAAGTGCCAAGAGTATACCATTCAAGTTCTTTTTTTTTTTTTTGAGTCAGAGTCTCACTCTGTCACCCAGGCTAAGTGCAGTGGCACTCTCATGGCCACCACACCCTCGACTTGCTCTCAGACGATTCTTCTGCCTCAGCCTTCCAAGTAACTGGAACTAAGGCACACGCCACCATGTCCGGCTAATTTTTTTATTTATGGTAGAGACGAGGTCTCATCAAGTTGCCCAGGCTGGTCTCGAAGCCCTGGACTCAGGCAATCCTCTCGCCTCGGTCTTCCAAAGTGCTGAGATTACAGGCTTGAACCACTGTGCCTGGCAACCATTCAAGTCTTAAACGGAAGCAGCATGGAGAGTAGAAATCACTTAGGTTTGAAGTCATACCAGCAGGTCCTGGGTTCCGATTTCTGCTGCATCCCCTCCTAGCTCTGTGACTGTAACTTCTCTAGCCTCCATTTCCTCACCTATAAAATAAGGTCAATGCCTTCTCAAAAAGATATCTTAAAAATTAAATAATATATGCAAAAACCTAGACTATTTAACACATAATACACAGTGTACTAATACTATCATTGATTTTTATCATTAAGAATAGGCTAATTTTCCATTTGTAATACTTATTGAGCTTCAAAATGATGGATTTTATGCCTTTTCTAATGAGAGTTCATTTTATTGTTTGTAATTAATTAAGTTCATAAGGCTTATTATCATAATTAGCTACTTTTTATCTTACTGTCTTTGAACTCAATAACTGACTTTGCTAGCAGATTTTTAAGCTGAGAGCAGTCTTTTCCCTGAGTTTTCCAATTGGACTGGATCTATTGTTTTGACTAATGGTCCTCAACACAAGAGTTCCCAACAGGAACTCTGGGCAAATTCTGAAATCTCCCTTTTCTCCTTATTGCTGAGTACATCTCAAATTCATCAGCTCACCTGGTAGAATTCAAAAGTCTTTTTCATTTTAAATTAGATCACCATCAAATAACCCTATTACTATGAAAATCCAGGATGCTCAGTACCATAAATCCCAAGACTGGGCACAGGGTTTAAATATGCATGCTCCCCCTACCTTCAGAAACTGGCTGTTCCAAAGCACAAATGTTTGGCCCTTTGTGACTTAGACAGATTGCTGTAAAACAGGAAAATCTAAGCCTAATTTGAAATCGCTTTTTTAAATGATATTTGTTGAAGCAAAAAAAAAAAATTTTTTTTTGTAGCATTGTGGGGTACTTGCGAGAATTTTTTGCCTATGCAGATTATGTGAAGGTGCGGTTTGGGCCTCTAGCAAGCCCTCTCCCCCCAGCAGTGGATGTGGTACCCAATGGATGGTTTGTGTGCCCCTTATCCCCCCCTCCCTCCATCCCTTAGCAGTGCCCGGCATCCATTGTCCCCACCTTTGTGCCCCTGTGCACAATGTTTAGTGTCCACTTAAGAGTGAGTACGTGAGGTATTCAGTCTCTTGTGAAACATTTTAATCCATTTATTTAAGTCTTGAAATGATCAAAATTAAGCTATGTTTTCAAATGTCAATCTGTTCTCATACATCTCTTCTCAAAGAGAAAACTAAAAATGAAAGTGAAACTTTGATCTCTTACTGACTTGGAATAAATCACTTTGTACCAATGTCTAACCTCAGTTAAAAACCACAAAAATGGACAGTTTAACAAAGGAACTCAACCTGGAGTGTGCAAACTTCCTTAAATTGTATGCAAAGCTCTGTGCATTTGTGCATAAATATGCTTTTCTCAGATTCCAAAAGGGACTCGGGGGTTTATATACATGTTCCAAAATGTTCCTGTCATTAAAAGCAACAACAGCAGAATTTTTTGGGGGGGGGGGAAATCAATAAACGACCAACATTTTCCCCTCCAGAGTAACATTTTGACAGCTCCTGGTTACGAGTCAAGTAAGTATGAGTATCAGTAGTGCAGATCCAAAGAGCACGCTCATCATTCAGTTTGCCACATGACTGAGCATGGCCACTGCCTGATAGCATAGGGTCACTACACAGTTGTACAGTAATTTTCTTTTTAGTCATTTGTTGCTTAAATTACACTTATGATGGACTATCGGTTAAACTCATGAAGTTTAAAGAATATTGACATTAATAACTAATGTAAAGTGGAGCATAAAGTGATAATATTTCTTCAATTTCACCTTGAGATGACCGTTTCCAGAATTATAAATTGCAGTTATCTGATAAAAAGTCTTATATAGCACCTCAAGATGTCTCTAATACTTTAAAAGTAAAGTTAAAAAGGTAAAATAGAGTGGCATGTTTATTAAATTTGTCTATAATTCATTGAAAATAATGCATAACCACACCTTTAAGATGTTACAGAGAAGTCTTACAAAATAGCAGGATGAAAAACTTTTGTATCTCATCACAAGGAAACAAAACACACAATTCTACATAATGAAGCAATTGCTTTTTATTTAAAGTTTAAAAATTCAAGAATTCCAAACATGAAAATTTTGTTGAAAGTGTTCACTTTTGATGTCACCAAACAATTAAAATTTAATCTCCTTCCTCCTTGCTATCTAAAAGGCCATGTAAGGAGGATTCTGGAAAAGGCAGCAGGGCAAGGGAGGTGGTGGTTAAAGCCTACTAGAGAAAGACCTGTGGCTGAGGAGAGGTGGTGTTGGAGCTTGAAGGACTCCCACTGATCAAGTTTATGACCATTTGAACATCAAAATAAGCAATAATAACATATTATAACCCATTAAATAGACTAGGAATTCATGAGTTCATATTATAAAAACAAAAAATCAATTATTCCCTACATGAGAATGCCAACTACTACATGAAAAAGGGAAGGTGGAACTGGAAGGTCAGCATTTGTCAGCTGTTATAGTATGATAGCAGCATGATTGAGGCAGGAGGCCACAAATGATGCTGAAACTTATAAGTGAAGATTTGAGGATAACCATGATGGTCTCACCGGATTCCCCTACAAAGTGCTTGCTAAATGCAAAGGGGAGATGAGCTACTTTGTCATCAGAAATCTTGGAGCAAGGTTAGCATAATCAGTAATAGAACCATTGGAGGTCATGTGTCACCTGACAGAATGCCATGGGACAAATAGCAATATATAGGTGATAGTCCTGCCAAAGGGGCACAGCTTGAATCTAGTCACGAGGAAAATGACACAGATTGGGAATGTCTGTGTGATAACTGCCCTGTAATCTTCAAAGGAACCAAACTCATGAAAAACAAGGAAAGACTACATAATTTGCAAATTGAAGGAGACTAAGGAGACATGATAAGAAGTTACAACATGTGATTCTAGGGCTGGATCCTTTGACAGTGACAGACACTGTTGGGGCAATTGGAAGCTTGGCTGGAGTTTATGGATTGAGTGGTAGTAAAGTATGGACATCAATCTGATTTTGTTGGTCGTACTCCTTTTATGTGTACCCACATAAAAGTATGATGTGTGGGAATCCTGAACTGGAGTTTTAGGAGTGTGATAGGGCAGTATGTATGCAGCTTGCTATTGGGAGAGTCAGGGAGGTTAAAAAAAGTTCTTTGTACTATCCTTACAACTCTTTTGAAGGTTTTTAATTAGTTCAAAATTTTAAAAATTCGTCTACATTTTAATATCTACTTTACACTAAAATTAACACAAAATAATGTCATTTTAATGTTTGTTGAAAAATCCTACTCTGACCAATTTAAAGTAAACAGCATATATTTCTTGCTAATTCTTTAATTGCAATATTTAATATTCTTATATCTAAAATATTTTAATGTCACATTATTACTTTTTCATATAACTGAAAAATGATAGGGTGAAATGATGAGATAATATCCTACCACAAAAGGAGTTGGAATGTCAAAAATGTTTAAAAGCAACCAAGCTCCATCGTGTTACTGTGAGTCAATGATGGGATGGGAGAAAAGTGGGTGTACAAGGTCTTAGTTCCAGCATCACAGAGCAGATATACAAGGATGAATTTGAAGCCAAGAGACCATGGCTCAACAACTGGTATAAACGGAAACCATCACTTGTAATCTCCCAATGATCACAATTGTTTCATTTTCTCCAGTGTTTGAGTTTAAAGGAGTTTATATTGGTTCGGGGTTGAAAGTTTAATAGGCAGATGCGATAGGAAACAGAGGGCAAGGGGGCTGAAAATGATGGTGAGAAAATCATTTATTCACTGGATAGGACAGGTCATAGGTAGATTTTTTTTTTAAGGGGGAGAATCCAGGTAGAGGATGATAAATCAGGGAGAAAGAAATGGAAGGATCAGAGCAGAAATATTGGGACTGATGGGGGAGGGGAATTTGGTGGTTGTGATTGCAGAGGGGAAGTCTGTTTATTACATAGTTTTTGAGGATACGATTCAGCTATCAAAAAGAATGAAATCGTGTCTTTTGCAGCAACTTGTATAGAATTGAAGAACATCATTCTAAGTGACCTAACTCAGTAACAGAGAACCAAACACTGCATGTTCTCATTTATAAGTGGGAGCTAAACTGAGGGAGGAGAGAGCCAAAAAAAGGTCACCTATCGGGTACAATGAGCAGAGGTAGGGGTGGTGAGTACACTTAAAGCTCAGACCAAAACTATCTGTACCCCCCAGAAAGCTATTGAAATAAAACAATTTTTTTTAAAGAGTCCAAGGTATGCCTTATAAGATACTGAGGTGGTATAGAAGTGAAGTATTTGTCTAAAGAGTGGCAAGAAAACTATAAATTGGAGAGTTGGAGGATTGTCCAAATAAATACTTAAAATACCTAGGCTGACAGTGTTGGGAGTCAGTAATGGAGACCTGCCTGCTGACAAAGTCCAGGGGGCCAAAGACCCCAGGCCACAAAGCGAGCCTGGGCAGCTGAAACTCTTGCTTCTTCTATTTTTGCTATTAATGCAGTTGGAAAATTCTGTACAGTCTGAAGGTGAAAAATAAAACTCCAATTCATGTTATCCATTGCCCCATACATAGAAGCCAAAGAGTATTTTATGAGAAAAGGTTGTTTCTATTATTCCCTTATCTGGCTATGCCCCTGACCCCCTAGTGCTAGGCCTCGCTGTCGCTTTATCTAGTGTTATGGCTGAAAAACTCACAATGAAAACAGACAGTGTTCTTTCTAAAGCCCATAAAAAACTCCTTAATCTCACCAAAGAGTCATGAGCAAAACCTTAAACATCAGGTGTGGATAGATAATTGCTTGGTAGAGTCACTTTTTGATTAACAATTAATTAGAGTTCCCAGAATGTTATTTTGTCCCAGTTACTATGATTTGTATTGTGACTTGCATGTTAGGATACAGTTACAACTCATTAACCATACTTACCTGAGCCTCTAACATTAAAAAAAAGCATTTCTATATTATGTTGTTTTTGCTGGTACAGATTTAGTATTATAGAGTGGCTTAAGCTTAATTTGAGTGTATGTTATTCAATAATCTTTAAACTGTGGTAATCATTGTAGGAATGATTTATAAACTTGTTTTTACAGTTTAACTTATAGTAAATTTAGTTGGATAAAACTTTACTAGACATAATTAGATTAAGTTTTGTAGACTGAGGATATTAACATCTCTAGTGTATAACATTCTTTTAAAACTTATCATGTGCTTTAAAAATCACAACACAGTGACACTCTTGAAAAAACATCTGTCCATGAAAAAATACATGTCAGAGTGGCTCCTTGAAGAACACCATTCATGAACTGCTTGTTCTGTTTTTTATCTTAGTCAAGGTTATTGATTAAGTTACTGGTTACAGCAAGGTTATTGATTAAGTTACTGGTTACATCTTGTTGTAAGAATTTTCTTTGTCCTTTTCTTTGTATGAATAATATGAAAGCTCACTGTTAACTGACAATAAACCGCATCTGTCCTGCTAACACCAGAGTCAAGTGTCTGAGTGTTTCCTTCAGTGCCTACTCCATTCCTTCCTTCAGGAGACCCTGAACCCAACTGGAGCAGGACTCTGGCTATTTGTACACCCCAGAAAGCTATTGAAATAAAACAAATTTTTTTAAAGAGTCCAAGGTATGCCTTATAAGACACTGAGGTGGTATCGAGGTGAAGTATTTGTCTAAAGAATGGCAAGAAAACTATAAATTGGAGAGTTGGAGGATTGTCCAAATAAATACTTAAAATACCTAGACTGACAGGAGTTAGTGGTAGAGAAGACTAGTATAAACCAGGTGCCAGAGCTCTTATACATTCTGGGGGCTAACCAAAATATGTGGTTAGGAAGATGAATTTTGGAGTTTAAATAGCAAGGCTTCAAGTCCAAGTTATTCTACTGACTTGATCTTGCACAAATGATTTACTTCCTAGGACTCTTTTTCCTTATTTGTAAAGTGTTGCTAATAAAATTTCGTAGATTGTTGTGAGAATTAAAGAAATCTTTTTAAAGAAACTTACAATAGTGTTTGGCACGCCTATCTTTTCTCTCTTCCCTTTCCTTTCTGCTTGCACACCTGGACTCATTTCTTTCTTGCAATACCTTGACAAATGCATCCTGTAGTTATCAACTCACATTGCTAACATTCTCTTTTCTAACCTCTCCCCCTGGAACAACAAGCTCATTAGACACATCTGCCTACCTATTTTACCAAATGCTTTAACATCATATAAATGAATCTTCATTTTCCAGCCTCCTATCTCAGTTTTCTTATTGACAGGAGTGTCAATGTCATGTATTTTAGATGTTTTCATGCCTGGCACCCCACTTCTGGGTGCCAAACTATATCAGGGTCAGGATAGTTAATCCTGCTGCTAACATCAAATATTCTGAGCATAGCTGAAAGTTTGGAAGAGAGCCCAGCCATGAAGAGATGAGCCAGGAGGAAGGAAGGAAGGGCAAACCTGAGAGCAAGCAGAGGCAATGCAGTGAGTTTAAATTCTGGGCAAGGCCCAAGATGTTAGCTATCTAATGAACTGGCCTGTTCCTATTAAAGTCTGGGGACATAGCATCTCCTTGAGTGTTGAAAATGGGTGGGGCTCCAGGTATTGTTTGATTTGCTGGCTAAGATGTTCTATTTATCAGAATTCTGGTTTCATTCCCTCAAGGTCCTTCAGTTTTGAACTCCTGAGCTCGGGCCTGCTGCAACATTTCTGAGTCCTATTCAAGTTTTTATGTCCAAGCCCTTGTGATAACTGTACAGGATTCACAGAAATAAAGGTGAGACTGACTTCTATCAGATAAAACTTGAGATTGAGTTTTATCAGAAATAACTTTCCTGCTTGAAATAAAATGGAAAATCTGTTCCAGAATGTATGCCTTCAGCCAGGTTTCCTAATTCTACTGTAATATATAAAAATTGATTCCTTATGTTTTCAAAAATAAGTATTTTTTTCATTACTATCATATAATCACCATCACAACACCAGCTCCACCCATTGTCTTCATAGTCATCTTCATCACCATTCTTTCTCTCTGTTCTCATCAGTAAATATCTTGGAGTATGGTATTTACCATCTGCAGGTCATTGTGCTAGACAGTGGGCTTGCCGGAGCACATAGATGCAGTCTAAGACAGAGCCCTTTCTTTAGCTCCCTGGGACACAATGGTCATGAAGAATTGTTTTAGTCAGGATTCTCCAGAGAGACAGAACCAATAGAATATATAGCAAGAGAGAGAGAGTGAGAGAGAGACAGAGAGATGAGAAGGGATTTATTAGGGGAATTGACTCACTCAATTATGAAGGCTGAGAAGTCCCTGATAGGCTGTCTGCAAGCAGGAGCACCAGGGAAGCTGGTAATGTGTCTTAGTGCAAGTCTGAAGGTCTAAGAACCAGGGAAGCCAATGGTGGAACTCTCCATTTTGAGACCAAGAGCACAAGGGACTACTGCTGTAAGTCCCAGATCCAAAGCTGAAGAGCCTTTGGCAGGGCAAGAAAAGAAGGGTACCCCAGTTCCAGAAAAGTAAGCAAGAATTTGCTCTTCCTCCATTTTTTTGTTCTTTCCGGGCAGCCATCTGATTGAACGATGCCTGCCCACACCGAGGGTAGATTTTTCCCATTTACCAATCTAAATGCTGGTTTCCTTGGAAACACCCTCACAGACACACTTGGGGCAACCTAATTAGTTTAGTCAAATGCCAAACCACCTGAGTTTCCTTTTTGGCAAAAGAGAGATGGGTTCAGTGCCTCCTGAAGAATTGAGAAAAATTAATGCTCTACCAGTTATCTGGGTATCCCTTAATCCAGTCAAGTTGACACCCAAAATCAACCATCTAAGAAGAGTTGGTAAATAGTCTTTTTTTTTAAAGCCTTCTGTGTTCAGGAAGTGCTGGCAGCAGATTCACTTCACCCCGCTTCCCTGCTGACCTAGTGGGTTATGTGGGTCAGGAAACATTTCTTTCAGTTTCATTAGTCTTGAAGCTCACTCTATCATCTTTAAATTGTATTCTACCCAAATAATGGACAAGGTACCCATTAAGTAATTTCTCAAAGAACATTTCTCATTCACATCTGTAACATCAGCATCAAAAAATATGTCTGTGAGATAGATGATGTTCAGTAAATGTTTATTGAACACATTTTTATAAAAGAAAAAACAAATAAATACATTGAGTTCTTCCACCCCCTCAAAGCTGTGAGAGAAAGGGAAAAAACAAGGGAAAGTTAAAATGAGATATTGCGTCCAAATAAGAAAATTGATTAGTTCACAAATCATGCATTAAAAAGGCCCACAACTTACTAGATCCATAAATTCCTCAGAACCTCTGAATATATTACCTTTTTAGAAGAACAAGTATTAAATACACACATACACCACAGTTTGTGTAGCTCTATTGGAGGAATATGTGAAGCTATTTACAGTAGAGTGCTAATTAGCTTTTCTTACACATTGAAACCTAATCATCAGAATCTGCCTCTTTATAACTTCTGTCCATTTGTTTGTTTTCCACCCAAGGAGATAAAGTCTCACTGCTCAACTATTCTAAATCTATTGTCACGACTCCACTAAATCTTCACCAGGCTGAACACTCCAGGGTCTTTCTACACTTTCTTGATTGACAAGACTTTAGTACTCTTGGCTGCTTTTCTCTGAATCATCCCATTCTGTCCACCTTTAAAACAGGATTATGATACAGAATGTCCAAGCAGAATGGACTGGCACACTCAGATTTTATTTCTAGTAGTGCATTCAAGGAGGGCATTGTTATTTGTTTCTTTTTTTGGAATTTTCATCTGGAGACCCGGTTTTGCATTTGTGTGAAAACAATCACCCACCTGCACCAATTTTTGTGCTTGATTAGTCTGCTAGTCGCTGCATCTCAGCAATGTTCAGCTATGTCCTGTTATTCAAAGATGCACTGCAATGTATTCAGAGTGACAAAGTCCTGGAGTGTGGTTATGCTCTGTAACTAAAGTATTATTATAGCTGTTAAAACTTTTAAAAAGAAAATGCTCTTCAGCTGTTCTCCCCCGCTCCCCCAAATGAATGAGCATTCCTAAAGATGTTTAATCTCAGGAGCTCATCCTACAAGGTACACAAGATTAGTCCCTACGGTGCTCTCACATTTCATATCTTAGGTCAAAATCTTATTATTTGGAGCTATTGTAAGATTTAGAAGATAAAATAGGTTTAGTTGAGTAAAAATAATAGAAGTCACAAACAAAAAATTTACTTCTGTCTGCATTCAGAAGCGGCGATACACAAACCAGCAAGATGTCAACATCAAACAACTGTATTATTACTACATCACATTAATTATATAAATAATAAAACAGCTAATGTCTGTTTTTGATATGCCAGGAATAATTCTAAATGCATCATAGCTCTGATCTCATTTAATTCTCAGAATAACCCTACAAGATGGGTATTGCTGTGAAAGAGTAAATGGAAACCCAGAAAACCTCAAAGCATGTCCTGTGCCACATAACTAGTGAGTGACAAAAATCATGACTGGAAACCAAGCTGTCTATGTTGAATCCATACCTCTGGGTTCCCATTAGTTACAGTCAAAGGCATTCTGGCTGAAAAATCAAGTGACAAGATGTGGAGTGTGTGGAAACAGGCTTCGTGGGCTGCTGGCAAGACTGTCAGCTGCTATAACCTTTCCGAGAGGGCATTCTGTATCAAAAGACTTACAATGTATTCTGTGGAAATTGAACAAGCGTTGAAACATGTATCTATCTTCAGCAAGGTCAGTTGAGACAATGTAAACAACAGCAAAAATATAAAAATAACCTACTGTTCAATAAAGGGGATTGGGTAAATAAGCAGTGGTGCATTATACAATAAGGCTATTGTGCAGTCATTAAGAATTATGATTTAGATGTATATAGACATAAAAAGTAGACAGTTTAGCGGAAATACATGTATAAAGTAGAATCTAAAATACGATATTGTTTATAAAATGTACACATATATGTGTGTATATATATGTATATATATATATAAACAAACTTATTTTAAAAGCTCAGAAGTATATAGACCAAAATGATACCAAAAACATATCTCTCTGCATAGTTATATTAAAGGTTGTTTTTCCAATATAACTACCCTTATTTTTTCACTTTTCAACATTAAACATGTAGTTTTTTCTTAATACTTTGACACTTTATTCAACCACTTTTCTATCAGAAAAAAGTTATTGGAAAACATTGTTATTGAAAAACATTAATTAATTTTTTTATATTTACCTAAATGTAGCAGCTTCAACAATGTCCTGTTTAAACTCATATGTCATACTCAGAAGTGTCTTTTTTCTTCACCTTTAAATTTTTTATTTTAAAATTGTGGGGTACAATTCAGGGTTAGTTATACAAATTTTGATTAGGCAGCTACCCTTGTTGTTTCCCTAGCAGTTTCCCTCAATTGCCGATTCAACCACCCTCCCTTGACAGTTTCCCACTACTGCCAATCCCTTTCTTATGGTATTATAATTGTTCAAAGTCCACTTATGAGTGAGAATATATGGTACTCTGTTCTTTGTTTCTGTGATAGATCACTGAGTATGATCGACTTGAAATCCATCAAGTTGCTGTGAAGTCCATGTTTGTCTTTCTTTATGGCTGCATAATATTCCATTGTGTATTTGTATATATGTACCACATTTTTTTATCCATTCCAGCTTCGAGGGGTAACATGGTTGGTTCCATGTTTTTGCTATTGTGAATAGAGCTGCAACAAACATACATGTGCAAGCATCTTTTTTGTAGAATGATTTGAGTTCCTCCGGATGTATACCCAATAGGGGAATTGCTGGGTCATATGGAAGGTCATTTTCTAGTTCTTTCAAAACTTGCCACACTGTCTTCCAGAGAGATTGCACTAGTTTGCCTTCCCACCAGCAGTGTAGATGTGTTCCTTTTTCTCCGCATCCTCACCAGTATCTGTTGTTGTTTGTTTTATTAACAATGGCCATTCTTACTGGAGTTAGGTGGTATCTCAATGTGGTTTTGATTTGCATTTCTCTGATGATGAGCAAGGCTGAACACTTTTACATGTGTCTGTTGGCTGCCCGTATATCTTCTTTTGAGAAATGCCTATTCATGTCCTTTGCCCACTTTGTAATGGGGCTGTTTGTTTTTTTCCTTTTGGCGCATTTGGGTTCCTTGTAGATCCTAGATGTTAGCCCTTTGTCAGATACACAGTTCGCAAATATTTTTTCCCATTCTGTGGGC
Source organism: Carlito syrichta (assembly GCF_000164805.1). Classification (NCBI taxonomy): domain Eukaryota; kingdom Metazoa; phylum Chordata; class Mammalia; order Primates; family Tarsiidae; genus Carlito; species Carlito syrichta. The sequence continues at coordinate 766,948 of NW_007250987.1, read as the reverse complement.
TGTCTCCTGCTCTCTTGATGGTTTCTTTTGCTTTGCAGAAACTCGTTAGTTTGATGAGGTCCCACTTGATTATCTTATTTCTTAAGGTATTGACCTTTAGTGTTCTGAATAAGAATTGGTTGCCAGTTCCAATTTCCATAAGGGTGTCTCCTGCATTTTCTAAAATTCTTACAGTTTGAGGTTTTACATTTAGGTCTTTGATCCTTTTGGAGTTGATTTTTGTGTATGGTGATAGATAGGGGTCCTGTTTCAATCTTCTGCATGTGATCAGCCAGTTTTCCCAGCACCATTTACTGAATAGGTTCTCTCCCCAGTGGTTGTTGTTGGAGGCTTTGTCAAAGATGAGTTGGTTGAGGAATTGAGGTTTTACTTCCAAAATCTCTATCCTGTTCCATTGGTCTATATGCCTGTTCTTGTACCAATACCAGGCTGTTTGGATCACTGCAGCCTTATAGTAAAGTTTGAAGTCTGGAAGTGTGATACCTACTGCTTTGTTTCTTTTTCTAAGGATGGTTTTGGCTATTTGTGGCCGTTTGTGTTTCCATATGAATTTCTGCATTGTCATTTCCAGGTCTGAGAAGAAGGATGTTGGCAACTTAATGGGTATTGCGTTGAATCTGTAGATTGCCTTTGGTAGGATGGACATCTTAACAATGTTGATTCTTTCTATCCATGAGCATGGAATATTTTTCCATTTGTTTGCATCTTCTTGGATTTCTTTGAGCAGTGTATTTTAGGTCTCGTTGTAAATGTCTTTCACTTCTCTGGTTAGGGAGATGCCGAGGTATCTCATTTTTAATTTGGGTCTCTGCCTGCTTGTTGTTGGTGTATAGGAATGCAACTGTCTTTTGCACATGTATTTTGTACCCTGAGACTTTCCCAAAGTCTTTTATCAGTGTAAGCAGGTTTTTGACAGATTCTTTTGGGTATTCAAGGTATAGGATCATATCATCAGCAAAAAGGGATAACTTGACTTCCTCTTTTTCCTATTTGGATAACCCTGATTTCCTTCTCTTGTCTAATTGCCCGAGCTAGGACTTCCAACACAATATTGAACAAGCAGGGTGAGAGTGGGCAGCCTTGTCTTGTTCCAGTTTTCAGGGTAAATGTTTCCTGTTTCTGTTCATTTAGCAATAAGTTAACTGTGGGTTTATTGTAGATGGCACTTACTGTTTTGAGGTGTTTGAGGATTTTTATCAAGAAAGGATGCTGAATTTTATCAAAAATTTTTCCTGCATCTAATGAGATAATCATGTGGTTCTTGTTTTTACATATGTTGATGTATTTAATGACATTTATGGTCTTGTGAATGTTGAACCAGGCCTGCATCCTGGGGATGAAGCCTACTTGGTCATGGTGGATGATTTTTCAGATGTGTTTTTGGATGCGATTTGCTAGAATATTATGGAGGATTTTTGCATCTATGTTCATAAGTGATATTGGCCTGTAGTTCTCTTTTTTTGTTGGATCTTTACCTGGTTTGGGTATCAGTGATGTTAGCTTCATAAAATGATTTGGGGAGAATTCCATCTTTCTCAGTTGCCTGGAATACTTTCAATAGGATTAGTATCAGCTCTTCCTTGTACATTTTGTAGAATTCAGCTGGAAAGTCATCTTGTCCAGGGATTTTTTCTTTGTAGGGAGTTTTCTTATAACAGAGTTAATTTCCTGGGTTGTTATTGGTCTATGTAGTGTCTCCACATTTTCTTTATCCAGTTCACTTTTGATGGGTAAAAGAGTTGATTCCTTGTTTTTGCTACTGTGAATTGTGCAGAAATAAACATGCATGTGCAGATGTCTTTTTTGTAGAACAATTTATGTTCCTCCGGGTATATTCATCTGCATGAGGTCAGACAGTTTTCCCAATACTATTTGCTAAACATGGCCTCCTTTCCCCAGTGATTGTTGTTAGTGGCTTTGTCGAAGTTGTAATGGTTGAGGGACTATGTTTTTCTTCTGGAATCTGTCTTGTTCCACTGGTCTCTGTACCTATTCTTGTACCAAGATTGCTAGATCATATGGAAGGTCACTTTTTAGGTTTTTTAGGAATCACCACACTGCTTTCCATAGAGGTTGACCTAGCCTGCACTCCTACCAATATTATGAAAGCATTCCCTTTGCTCCACACTTGCACCAGCACCTGTTGTTTTTTGACTTTTTAATGATAGCCATCCTTACCAGAGTTAGGCAGTATCTCATTATAGTTTTAATTTGTATTTCTCTTGGTGATTAGTGAGGCTGAGTATTTTTTCATTTGTCTGTTGGCTGCTTGTATGCCATCTTTTAATAAGTGTCTGTTCATGCCTTTTTCCCACTTTTTAATGAGGTTGTTTGTTTTTCCTTTCCCTTCATTTGAGTTCCTTGAGATCCTGGATGCTAGGCCTTGTCAGATGCATAATTTGCAAATATTTTTCCCAATCTGTGGGTTGTCTCTTTACTCTCTTGATGGTTTCTTTTACCATGCAAAAGCTTTTCAGTTTGATGAAGTCTCATTGTCTATCTTAACTTTTATGGCAACTGTTTTTAGAGACTTGGTCAAGAATCTGTTTCCTACTTGGAGGTGCATAGAAGGATGTTTCCTACATTTCTTCTAGGATTCTTATAGTTTCAAGTTTTACATTTAGGCCTTTCATCCATTTTGAGTTGATTTTTGTATATGGTAATAGGTAGAGGTCCAGTTTCATTCTTCTGCATGAGATCAGCCAGTTTTCCCAGCACCATTTGCTAAATATGGTCTCCTTTCCCCCAGTGATGTGTTATTGATGCCTTTATTGGAGATGTGTTGGTTGAGAGACTGTGTTTTTTGCTTCTGGAATCTCTGTCTTGCTCCATTGGTCTATGGACCTATTCTTGTACCATTACTAAGCTATTTTGGTTACTGTAGACTTGTAATAAAGTTTAAAGTTGGAAGCGTGATACCTCCTACTTTATTCCTTTTGCTGAGGCTATTCCTTCTATGGCTATTCACGCTCTTTTCTGTTTCCATATGAATTTCTGTATGGTTGTTTCCAGGAATAAAAAAATGATGTTGGTAATTTGATGAGTATTGCATTGAATCTGTAGATTGCCTTGGGTAGGATGGACACCTTGGCAATTTTGATTCATCCAGGCCATGTGCATGGAATGCTTTGCCATTTGTTTATGCCATCCTTGATTTCTTTGAGCAGTGTTTTGTAGTTCTGGTTGTAAATGTCTTTCACTTCTCTGGTTAGGTGGTTGCCAGGGTATTTCTTTTGTGTGTGTGTGTGTCTATTGTGAAGGAGACTGTGCTTTTTATTTGGTTCTCTACCTGCTTGCTGCTGGTGTATAGACATGCAACAGTCTTTTGCATATTGATATTTTGTAACCCAAGGCTTTACCAAAGTTGTGTACCAGAGTGAGGAGGCTTTTGACAAAATCCATAGAGTTTTCAAGGTACAAAATCATATTGTTCTATTTGGAATACTCTGCTTTCCATCTCTTTATAGCTCTGGCTAGGACTTCCAGCACTATGTTGAACAGGAGTAGTGAGAGCAGGCATCCTCATCGTGTTTCCATTCTAGAGTAAATGCTTCCAGCTTCAGACTATTGAGCAAAGTGTTGCCTGTGGGTTTATCATAGATGGTTCTTATTGTTTTGAAGAATGCACCTTCTATGTCTAGGTGCTCAAGGGTTTTTTTATCATGAAGAAATGCTGGATTTTGTTGAATGCTTTTTCTGTGTCTAATGATATATCATGTGGTTCTTGGTTATATCTGTTAATGTGTTGAATTACATTTATGGTCTTGTAAATATTGAATCAGCCCTGAATCCCAGGAATGAAACACATCTTGTCATGTTGGATGATCCTTAAGATATGTTTTGGTATACATAAGACCATAAATGTAATTAAACACATCAATAGATGTAAAGACAAGAACCACAAGGTTATATCTTTAGATGTAGAAAAAACTTTTTGATAAAACCCAGCATCCCTTCTTGATAAAAACCCTCAAGCATCTAAGTATACAAGGAACATACATCAAAATAGTAAGCTCCATCTATGATAAATCCACAGCTAGCATATTGCTAAATGGACAGAAACTGGAAACATTTCCCCTAAAAACAGGAACAGGACAAGGCTTCCCACTCTCATCCCTCTTGTTCAACATTGTGTTGAAAGTCCTAGCTAGAGCAATTAGACAAGAGAAGGAAATCAGGGATATCCAAACAGGAAAAGAGGAAGTTAAGTTAGCCCTCTTTGCTGACAAAATGATCCTGTATCTCAAAAATCCAAGAGACTCTGTCCAAAATCTGCTTGCACTGATAAAGAACTTTGACAAAGTCTCAGGGTACAAAATAAATGTGCAAAAGACAGTTGCATTCATGACAACAAACAGGTAGAGAACCAAGTTAAAAGCACAATCCCATTCACAATACCCTCAAAAAATGAAATAACTGGGCATCTTCCTAACCAGAGAAGTGAAAGATATTTACCATGAGAACTAGAATACACTACTCAAAGAAATCCAAGAAAACACAAACAAATGGGAAAATATTCCATATTCATGGATAGGAAGAACCAGCATTGTTAAGATGTCCAACCTACCAAACGCAATCTACAGATTCAATGCAATACCCATTAAGTTACCAACATCATTCTTCTCAGACCTGGAAACGACAATACGGAAATTCATATGGAAACATAAATGACCACAAATAGCCAAAACAATTCTTAGCAAAAGAAACAAAGCAGGAAGTGTCACACTTCCAGACATCAAACTTTACTATAAAGCTACAATAATCAAAAACAGCCTGGTATCAGGACAAGAACAGGCATACGGACCAATGGAACAGGATAGAGATTCTGGAAGCAAAGCCTCAATTTTTCAACTAACTCATCTTTGACAAAGCCTCCAGCAACAACCACTGGGGAGAGGAGAACCTTTTCAGTAAATGATACTGGCAAAACTGGCTGGTCACATGCAGAAGATTGAAACGAACCCCTATCTATTGTCATGTACAAAAGTTAACTCTAAATGGATCCAAGACCTAAACATAAAACTTCAGATTATAAGAATCTTAGAAAATGCAGGAGATACCCTTATGGAAATTAAAACTGGCAACCAATTTCTGATCAAAACTCCAAGTGCCCATGCCATGACAGATAATATAGACAAGTGGGACCTCATCAAACTGACAAGCTTCCACAAAGCAAAAGAAACCATCAAGAGAGTGCGTAGACAGCCCACAGAATGGAAAAAAAAAAATTTGCCAACTGTATATCTGACAAAGGCCTAGCATCTAGGATCTACAAGGAACTCAAACATGCCAAAAGAAAAAAATAAACTGCCCTATTAAAAAGTGAGCAAAAGACATGAATAGACACTTCTCAAAAGAAGATATACAGGCATCCAACAGACACATGAAAAAGTCCTCAGCTTCACTAATCATCAGAGAAATGCAAATCAAAATCACACTGAGATACCACCTAACTCCAGTAAGAATGGTCATCATTAATAAAACAAACAACAACAGATGCTGGCCAGGATGTGGAGAAAAAGGAACACTTCTACACTGCTGGTGAATATGCAAACTAGTGCAACATCTTTGGAAGACAGTGTGGCATGTGACCCAGAAATCCCTCTATTAGGAATATACCTGGAAGAACTCAAATCATTCTCCAAAAAAGATACCTGCACATGCATGTTTTTTGCAGCTCTATTCACAATGGCAAAAACATTGAACCAACCATGCTGACCATCGAATTTGGACTGGATTTTTAAAATGTGGCACATATACACAATGAAATATTATGCGGCCATAAAGAAGGACAAATATATGGACTTTGCAGCAACTTGGATGAATTTAGAGTCTATCATACTCAGTGATGTATCAAAAAAACACAGAACAGAATACCACACATTCTCACTCATAAGCGGACCTTGAACAATTATCATAATACTAGGAGAAGGGGATTGGTAGTAGTGGGAAACTGCCAGGGTAGGGGGAGTGGGATTGACAGTTATGGGGAACTGCCAGGGAAGGGAGGGTCACACCTCATCAATAAAGGTAACTGCATAGTGAACATTTGTATACCTAATCCTGAATTGTATCCCACATCTTTAAAATACAAATTTTAAAAAGGGATTGGCAGTAGTGAGAAACTGCCAGGGTAGGGTGGGTGGGATTGGCAGCTGAGGGAAACTGCCAGGGGAGGGGGTGCACTCTCATCACCAAGGGTACCTTCATAATGAATATTTGTATACCTAACCCTGAATTGTACCCCAAATTTTTAAAATAAAATATTTTTTAAAAAAGATTTGTTGGAGTCAAGTATCCTTCCACGTGGAGCTGAACAATCATGGTGACCCAGGTGTGGTCACTGATGAGGTTCCTCATCAAGGGCAGTGTGGCTGGGGGCGCTTTTACCTGGTTTATGGCCAGGAACTACTGGGACCCAGTGACAAGAGCCAGGCGGCCCTGCGGAAGGTCAGGGAGGTGGTTCTCCCAGCCATGTACCAGTTCAGCCAGTAGGTGTGTCAGCAGACAGGCCAGCAGCTACCCCAGCTCCTAGCCCCTCCAAAGATTGACTTTCCCATTCGAGACACCTGGAATTCAGGTGTCATCAGGGTGATGTCGGCTCTATCGGTAGCACCCTCCAAGGCCTGCAAGTACTCCAGGGAGGGCTGGGAATATGTAAAGATGCACATCAAGTAGCAAGCAGCAGAGGCTGCTTGTCCTGGTCAGAACAGGCATGGAGGTCACTGACCAGAAGATTTCAGATGGGGACCCCACTCTGAAGGCAGCTTCCGGCCTTGCCAGCCCAATAAAGAACTTCCAAAGTGTTCAAAAAAAAAAAGATATGCTATTGAACATCTATAAGGGTACCTGATCTCAAACCAGGCAAAGTGAGAGCCAGAGGGATGTCCAGACTTTACCTGCACAATGGCCACTTGTATACCTAATCCTGAATTGTACATCTTTAAAATAAAATGAAATATTTTTTAAAAAAGAAACATGTTGTTGGATCCAATTTACTAGAATCTTGTTTAGAATTTTTGCATCTGTGTTCATCAAGGAGATTGGCCTGTAATTCTCTTTCCTTGTTGGGTCTTTGCCAGGTTTGGGTATCAGTATGCTGTTAGCTTCATAAAATGAGTTAGGAAAAATTCCATCATTCTTGATTGCCTAGAATACTTTCAATAGGTTTGGAATCAGCTTCTCCTTGTATGCCTTGTAGAATTCAGCTGGGAAGCCATCTGGTCCAGGGCTTTTTTTAGCAGGGAGATTTCTTATGACTGAGTCAATTTCCTATTTAGAGTTTCAATTTCTTCTTGTTTCAACTTTGGGAGATTGTGTGATGTCAGAAAGTGTTCGATTTTCTTTAAGTTTTCTAGTTTATTTGAATACAGATATGCATAGTAATCTCTAATAATCTTTTTAATTTCTTCAGAGTCAGTTGTGATCACACCTTTTGCATTTCTAACTGTCTTTATTCAAACTTTCTCTCTTTTTTTTGTCAGGGGTCTGTCAATCATATTTATCCTTTTAAAGAACCAGGTTTTTGCCTTGTTGATCCTTTCTATAATGTTTTTGTCTTCTATATCCTGCAATTGTGATTTTATATTGGTGATCTGGATTCTTATGCTGAAGTTAGGATTTAGATAATCTAGCCTTTCCAGTTCCCTTAGGTTGATGTTAGGCTGTGTATTTGATCTTTCTGTTTTCTTGATGTAAGCATGCAATGCCATAAATTCTCCTCTTAACATTGCTTTCATGGCATCCCAGAGATTCTGACAAGATGAAGAGACATAGAGTGACAAACTGGATAAAGAATGTGATCCAGCAATCTGCTGCCTCCAGGAAACTCATCTCACTGCAAAGGACATCCACAGGCTCAAAGATAAAGGTTTGAAAATGATCTTTCAGGCAAATAGAAAACAGAAGAGTGCAGGGGGTAGCTATTCCGATTTCAGGCAAAGCAGACTTCAAATCATCAAAAGTTAAAAAGGACACAGAAAAACATTACATAATGATAAAAAGCTCAATCCACCAGCAAGAATAAATATCCATCTTAAACATATATGCACCCAACACAGGAGCACCCAGTTTTATAAAACAACTACTAGGTAAACTAAGAGAGCACACTAACTCTCATACTATAATTGTTAGAGACCTAATACCCCACTAACAGCTCTAGATAGATCATCAAGACAAAAAAAAACAACAGACAAGGAGATCCAGAACCTTAACCTGACCACGTGATCAAATGGATCTAATAAACATCTACAGAACATTCCACTCAACAACTACTCATCACCATGTGGAACATACTCCAAGACAATCACATTCTCAGACATAAATCAAGTGTGAACAAATTTCAAAAGATTGAAATAATACCATGCATCTTCTCAGATCATAATGGAATAAAAATAAATATTGCAGTGAGAGGATTGCCTGAGCCCACGGGTTCGAGAACAGCCTGGGCAACTTGGTGAGACCTCATCTCTATAATAAATCAAAAAATTAGCCTGGTGTGGTAACAAGCCTGTAGTTCCAGCTACTTGGAAGACTGAGGCAGAAGAATAGCCTGAGCCCAGCAGTTTGACACTGGGGTGGCCATGAGCATGCCACTGAACTCTAGCCTGGATAACGGAGTGAGACTCCCACTCAAACTAAATATTGCCACCAACAAGGTCCCCCTAAAACACACATGGACACTAAACAACATGCAGCTGAACAACTTCTTGCTTAACATGGAAATTAAGACAGAAATAAAAAGATTTCTGGAAACAAATGTATTGTTTTTATTAAAGAAAAGTAAATGTTTATTTCCTTTTTTAATGATAGATTTAAAAATATGTAATTACTGATAAGATGCATACTATCTCTTAAATAAGAAAAAAATCCCAAACAGTCAAGATAATGTGATCCCTTGTTTGTAAAAATCTGTATAGATTTTATCAATATTATACTCTACTGCAGTATAAGAATAGACAATAAATTCGGTATTATCTCTGAGTAATAAAGGATGAATTTTATTTTTCTTCATTTTACTTATCTATATTTTTATTGTGTGCTGCTTTTATCATTAAGATGTGTTATATTTAAAGAATTCATTCTTAGTGAGTTGGATGAAAAATAGAGTTCAAAAATGGCCGTGGAAGCGGAAGCGGTGGTGGCAGCCTGGGAACTATATCGCACCACCCTAAACTGGTTAATAGTAGCATGAAAGACCCATTTGGTCAATTAGAAACAAGGAGGGGTGTTCCGGTAAGATGGTGATGGCACAGGTGGAATTGTAATATTCTCCAAATGTGAGTTCCCAGAAAGACTCTTACTTCTCTTCCTCCACCCCCCTGCCCATCACCAGCTGCAACAGTCCGAGGCCCGGAGACCCTTGGCCCCACATAAGGTCAGCTATTGTGGCCCCCAGCTGCTGCTGCTCCACTATAGGTGGCCCCAGCCCCAGCTGCATGGAAATTCCAGCTCCCTCCCCAGCTACATCTCTCACCTAGTGCCAAGCCACCGCCTGTGGAGGCCCTTGGATACCGCCTTGTGGAGATATGAGTTCCCTTGCTGACTACACTGATCCACCAGGCACTCAACCGCCCAGCACTCAGTCGCCACCAGCTCCCACCCTGACTGGGCTCCCGGTACTCGCTCCCCAGAGTTCCAGCTCCCCACCCTGGGTTCTGGGTTCTGCCCAGCCCTATTTCAAGCCACCGTCATCCAAGGAGGCTATAGGCGCCCACCCTTCAGAGATACCAGCTCCATTTCTGGCTGAAGTACCCTGTGAGGGGCCTAAATCCACTGTCACCACTCACCACCCACTCTTTGGAGCTCCAGTCCACGCTCTGGCTGAGCCATCCAGCGTGTGACCCCATGGTTGTGTAGGGAACAGTGTATTTTAAGGAGGTGCTGATCAGTCGCTCTCAGCTCCAGAAGAGGGAACTCCCAGCCCCCTCCTCCACCCCAGGCTTCTGGTGGAACACCAGATCCAGTGCCCAGCTGTGCAGCTGATCCCCAGTGCATCACATGCCACCACAGCCCATCATAGTGGATCACCCACGGACCCAGATGAGTGGAGAGAAAGGATCCACAAAAGAGGAGCTGCCCACCTCGACCATTTTCCAGGCAGAGATTTGCATTGCCCCACCCACCTATGAGCAGCCTTCACCTTGGTTTCTAAGGTAACGTCACTAAACAGGAGACAAAAGCCCCTCCCCTATGCTGAATGAGAGACAAGCAACTCAGCATCACAGACCTCTCAGGCAGCAAGCTAAAGGAATAAACCCAAGCTGCGAGTAAATCTATCTGCCTGCAATGAAAACAAAGGGGAGAGGCTAGAGATCAGAGCTGAAGAGACTTTAGACACTCAGGAAAGATTCCAGAGCCAGTCTGATTTCTTATTTTGACTTTTGATTTTATCATTTTGACTGTTTTGCTCACTTTTGTTTGCTTTTTGATTTAGACTACCTGTTTGTGTTGGGGAAAAATGCATAAAAGACATTATTTCATTGGTCTGTCTTTGTGTGGTTACCGGTATGCTTTAGGGAATTTTGTTTTTGTGTCTGTTTTTCACTCTTCTCTGACCTTGTGTCTCTTTCTCACCCATTAGTTGGTATGTATGTCTGTTTTCCCTCTCACTCTTCTCTCTTTCTAACTTCCTCTTGACCCCCCCTTCTTCAATTACTTTCCTTTTTCATACCTCCTTTTGTTCCAGGGACCAAACCTACACCCGAGTGCACGGACAGATTGTAAGGCAGGGGGAAATAGGTTCAAGTGTGCCCATACACCTGTTGGTGGATACTGGGATCAGCACATAGATTCTGAATCACAACTTTCCCCTCAAATAAACCTCAGAACTGTAAAATGTACAGCCCCCAGCCCACACTCCAGCCTCAAAAGTGAACAAAGTCATAGGAAGAGCAGAAAATTGAACAAATGAAGTAAAAGCAACCCCACCTTCCCTGAAAAACAGAATTAAAGAAGTGGAGGGAAAAGAAGAGAGAGAGAAAATCTACACAAATGAAGAAAAACCAAAAGAAGAATATGGGTCTCTCCCAGATGCCTGGGAGGGCAGACACTGAGAAAACTGACTTCAGAATGCAAACAATGAAGAGCCCCCAGAATGACTGGTCTCAAACTACAAACCTAGATATCAAGACATTAATGGAGAGATTAAAAAGAATTGAGGAGAGACAAGAAGAAACTAGGAAGGAGTTGATAACTGAGAAAACAGTAATAAAGAATACTGTGAATGATATAAATAACAAACTGATGAGCATGGAAAGCAGAATTATCCAAGAAGAAGAAAGAATCTCAGAGCTTGAGGACCAAAATATAGAACTAACCCAAACTGTCAAAAACATAGAAAAGAAGCTTAAAAAGACAGAACAAAACCTTCAAGAGATGAGCAATTACTTCAAGAGAAAGAACCTAAGAGTAATTTGCCTTCCTGAAACAGAAAGAGAAACAGAGGCCACCGTGGAACAAACATTCCATGAGATTATTGAAGAAAACTTCCCTCATCTCATCACTGACGTGAAAATTCAAACACAAGAGATTCAGAGAACCCCTGCAAGACAACAAATGAGAAGACCAACTCCCAGACACATGATAATTTGCCTAAGCAAATAGGTATAAAAGAAAAATCCTAAAGGTAGTAAGAGAAAAAGGCCAGATCACCTACCATAGAAGACCAATTAGAATAGCAGCAGACTTATCTACAGAAACCCTGCAGGCTAGGAGAGCTTGGAGCCCTATCTTCAAAGTTCTAAAAGATAAATAATTTCAACTAAGAATAACCTACCCAACCAAGCTAAGCTTCATCAGTGAGAGAGAATTAAAATCTTTCCCAGATATCCAATCCCTAAGAACTTACGCTGTCACCAGACCACCTCTACAAGAAACACTTAAGAAAGTACTAAACACAGAAGAAAAGGAAAAAAGAACAAAAACGTTCTTCATAAGAGCACAGGAAAAAAGAGTAAAACACACACGAACCAACCCCAAAACCAAAAGAAAGACAACAAACGAGGAACAACAACAACAACTCTATAAGAACTTTATGATAGGGACCAACTCTCACATTTCAATAATTAGCCTGCATGTGAATGGACTAAATGCACCAATGAAAAGACATAGAATGGCAAAATGGATAAGATATTACCAGGCAATAATATATTGCCTTCAAGAGACCCACCTCACTAGAAAGGACACGCACAGAGTCAAAGTAAAAGGATGGGAAACAAATTTTCAGGCGAATGGAACACAAAAGAAAGGAGGAGTCGCAATCCTAATTTCAGACAAAATACCATTTAAGCTATCAAAAATTTAAAAAGATACAGAAGGCCACTACATAATGATGAAAGGTTCACTCCATCAACAAGAAATATCTATTCTAAACATATATGCACCCAACACAGGAGCGCCAACATTCATAAAGCAGCTTCTAGGAAAACTCAAGAAAGATATTGACTCTAACACCATCAGAACTGGAGACTTAACTATCCCACTCACAACCCTTGACAGATCATCAAGACAAAAAATCAGCAACAAGATCCAGAACCTCATGTGACTCTTGACCAAATGGACTTAATTGATACCTACAGAACCCTCCATCCAAAGACCACAGAATATACATTCTACTCATCACCACATGGAACGTACTCTAAGATCAACCACATACTTGGTCATAAATCAAGCAAAAACAAATTTCAAAAGATCAAAATTTTGTCATGCACCTTCTCGGACCACAGTGGAATAAAAACAAACATCAACACCAACAAGGTTCCCCCAAAACCCACAAAGATATGGATATTCAATAGCATGATGCTAAACAACTCCTAGGTCAACAGTGAAATCAAAACAGAGATTAAAAGATAACTGGAAACAAATGAAAATGAAGAGACATCTTACCAAAATCTCTGGGACACCATGAAAGCGGTAGTAAGATGAGAATTCATATCTCTACAAACCCACCTGAAGAAAATGGAAAGATCACAAATTAACAGCCTAACAAGTCACCTTAGGAAGGTGGAAAAGCAAGACCACCAAAACCCTAACTTCAGCAGAATAATACAGATCACAAAAATAAAAGCCCAAATCCAGGACATAGAAGACAAAAAGATAATTTTAAAAATTAATGAAACAAAAAACTTGTTCTTAGAAAGGATAAAAAAGATCAATGATTCCTTAGCTAGACTGACCAAGAAAAAGAGAGAAAAAGCCCAAATAAATACAATTAGAAACACAAAAGATGAAGTCACATCCAACTCCAAAGAAATACAGAAGATCATCAGAGACTACTATGTACACTTGTTTGGAAACAAACTGGAAAACCTTAAGGAAATGGAAGACTTTCTGACATCACACAACCTGCCTAGGTTGAAACAAGAAGAAATCGAGACCCTAAATAAACCAATAACAATCAAGGAAATTGACTATGTAATAAGAAAACTACCTACAAAAAAAAGCCATGGACCAGATGGCTTTTGGCAGAATTCTATAAGACATTTAAGGAGGAGCTGATACCAATCCTACTGAAAGTATTCCAGGTGATTGAGAAAGATGGAAACTTCCCCAAATTATTTGATGAAGCTAACATCACATTGATACCCAAGCCAGATAAAGACCTAACAAAGAAAGAGAACTACAGGCCAATATCTCTGATGAACATAGATGCCAAAATTCTCAACAAGTTCCTAGCAAACCAGATTCAATAACACATCTCAAAAATCATCCATCATGTCCAAGTAGGCTTCATCCCTGGGATGCAAGGCTGGTTCAACATTCGTAAGGCAATAAATGTAATTAAATACATCAACAGACATCAGAACAAAAACCACATGATTATATCATTAGATAAAGAAAAAGCTTTTCATAAAATCCAGCACCCGTCCAGATAGAAACCCTCGAACATCTAGGCATACAGGGAACATACCTCAAAATAGTAAAAGCCGTCTATGAGAAACCCACAGCCAGCATACTCCTAAACAGACAAAAATTGGAACCATTTCCCCTGAAAACTGGAACAAGACAAGGATGCCCACTCTCACCCCTCCTGTTCAATATAGTATTGGAAGTCCTGGCTCGAGCAATTAGAGAAGAGAAGACAATCAGGGGTATCCAAATAGGAAAAGAGGAAGTCAAATTATCTCTCTTTGCAGATGACATGATCGTGTACCTTGAAAACCCAAGAGAATCTGTCAAAAGTCTCCTTGCACTGATAAAGAACTTTGGCAAAGTCTCAGGGTATAAAATAAATGTGCAAAAGACAATCACATTTCTTTACACCAATAATAAACAAACAGAAGCCCAAATAAAAACCACAATTCCATTCACAATAGCCACACACACACACACAAAAAATGAAATACCTTGGCATCTTCCTAACCAGAGACGTGAAAGACCTTTACAGTGAAAACTACAAAACACTGCTCAAAGAAATCAAAGATGACACAAACAAGTGGAAAAATATCCTATGCTCATGGACTGGAAGAATCAACATTGTGAAGATGCCCATGTTACCTAAGGCAATCTACAGATTTAATGCAATACCCCTCAAGTTACCAGCAACATTCTTCTCAGACCTACAAAAAACAATAACAGGAATTCATATGGAAACACAAACGACCAAGAATATCCAGAACAATCCTCAATAAAAAAAAAAAAAAAAAGCAGGAGGTATCACACTACCAGACTTCAAACTTTACTATAAAGCTACAATAATCAAAGCAGCTTATTATTGATACAGGAACAGGCATATAGACCAATGGAATAGAATTGAGATTCCAGAAGCAAAACCTCAATTTCTCAACCAACTAATCTTCGACAAAGCCCCCACCACCTACCACTGGGGAGAGGAGAACCTATTCAGTAAATGGTGCTGGGAAAACTGGCTGACCACATGCAGAAGAATCAAACAAGACCCCTATATATCCCCATACACAAAAATTAACTCTAAATGGATCAGAGGCCTAAATGTAAAACCTCAAACCATAAGAATCTTAGAAAATGCAGGACACACCCTTATGGAAATTGGAACTGGCATCCAATTCCTGAACAAAACCTGAAATGCATGGGCCATAAGAGATAAGATAGACAAGTGGGATCTCCTTAAACTGACAAGCTTCTGCAAAGCCAAAGAAACCATCAAGAGAGCAGGGAGACAGCCCACAGACTGGGAAAAGGTATTTGCCAACTCCAGGTCTGACAAAGGCCTAACATCTTGGATCTACAAGGAACTCAAACGTGCTGAAAAGAAAAAAACAAACAACTCCATTACAAAGTGGACAAAAGATATGAACAGACACTTCTCAAAGGAAGACATCCGAGCAGCCAACAGACACGTGAAGAAATGTTCAACCTCACTAATTATCAAGGAGATGCAAATTAAAACGACACTGAGATACCACCTAACTCCCGTCGGAATGGCATTTATCAATAACTCAAAAAATAATAGTTGCTGGAGAGGGTGTGGTGACAAGGGAACACTTCTAACACTTGGTGGGAGTGTAAATTAGTGCAACCTCTGTGGAAAGCAGTGTGGTGATTCCTAAAAGCTCTAAATATCAACCTCCCATATGACCCTGCACTCCCCCTACTGGGAATATACCCTGAAGAACTCAAATCACTCTATAAAAAGATACTTGCACATGTATGTTTATCGCAGCATTGTTCACAATAGCAAGAACCTGGAAACAACTGTGCTGCCCATCAAAAGAGGATTGGATTTAAAAAACGTGGTACATATACACGATGGAATACTATGCAACCATAAAAAAGAACAAAATCATGAACTTTGCAGCAACCTGGATGGAACTAGAGTCAATAATACTGAGTGCCCTTTCACAGAAACAAAGATCTGAGTATCACATGTTCTCACTCATATAGCAGACCTTGAATATCCATCATAATACTATAACAATACTATGACAGTGGTGGGAAACTATGGGGGGGAGGGGAAGGGAGGTGGGATTAATGGTAGTCAATATCTGTCTGGAGACGGGGAGACACCCCTTATCAACAAGGGTGCCTGAACAAAGAATATTTGTATACCTAACCCTTAACTGTACCCCACAATATCAAAATAAAAAATATTTATATAAATTAAAAATGTGGTACATATACATGATGGAATACTACGCATCCATAAAAAAGAACAAAATCATGAATTTCACAGCAATCTGGATGGAACTAGAGTCTATAATACTGAGTGACCTCTCACAGAAACAAAGATCCGAGTATCACAAGTTCTTACTCATAGAGTGGACTTTGAACATCTATCATAATACTATAAGAAAAAGATTGACAGTGGTGGGAAACTATGGGGGGGTAGGATTGATGGTAGTCAATATCTGTCTGGGGATGGGGAGACACCCCTTATCAACAAGGGTGCCTGAACAATGCATATTTGTATACCTAACCCTTAACTGTACCCCACAATTTTAAAATAAAAAATATGATTAATAAATAACTTTTAAAAAATCACATAGCCACAGCTTAAAAAAAAAAAGTACTGACATTCAAAATGGGTTAAAGAAATATAAGTTGTTAATTCTCTCATAGCACTCAGAAAATTGTCCACTGTGGTGCCCAGGGAAGAAGATTAAAATTAAAGCACTTAACTTGAAGACATGTGGATCTCAGCAAGCAACCATGAAATGTTCTTCGTACAGCATACATAGGGAAAGCCATCAATTTTGTTTCTTCTGGAAGTGTTTTTAAATGACAGATGAGAAACATTATAGTTTACATTATAGCTTTCTTATCATGTAAAAGGGATTCATTCAATAATAGCTTTAGTATTTACCAAATGCAACTACCTTGAGATTTCTCCATAATATGAAAATTAACTTTTCAATCATATGTGTGGAAATTGCATATTGTATATTTGCGTGGTAATACTTCCATGGTTGTACATGCAAGAAACTTGTCAAAATAGGGAGATTTAACAAGTTAAAACATCTTAATTGAATCACAGTACTGTCTGTTATGTTCTTACCAATGCTCTACCCTAAATTAATGAACAAAAGCTTTAATGAAGAAAAAGAAGAGCTAAATGCATGCCAAACAAGTTTGTAAAGGGGAACAATTTGATGTCAACAAACAAGAAAGGACATATGTTATTTACGGTTAAGCAACAAACAAGCCCACACTTATAAGGAAACAATAGTTCTGAAAACCTTAGGGCAATTACTTTATTTTTTAAAAGACAATATGAGGCAATCAAAAATTTTTAATAATAACTAGAACTGTAGAGTTACTGAATTGTCATTTTATTCTAGTAAAATATGTAGCAAATTTGTCTACCTTAAGAATGAAAAATAAAATAGCAAATGCAGAGAAAAGAGACAATTCTAAAAGGAATACCCACAAAAAACCATGGTGACTCCTAATTTTATCCAGGCTAGAAGGTGTAATCGATAGTCTTTTCAACCATTTGATTAAGTGATTAAGGAGCTAAAGATGTCCAGATACTAAAAGCTTCACTTGCCTGAGATTAATGTGCATCTTTACCAGAAGACCAACCGTTTCCAAAATAACGAGTAAATGGAGCCAACGGAGGTTGGAATGGGGAAAGTTTTGTTGCCTCATAAGCAAAGAAGAAAAATACTTTAGGAAAAGCCTTTGTGTTATGTGGTCTTAAGGAAGAATCTGCCGTTTTCCCCAAAAGAGGCAGAGTTAAGGCAGTGTACAAATTTAGACACACAAGTCACATAGAGCACAGTGAATGTCTGAAGGAAAATGGTGACCTGATATCGGGCAATGCAGGGAACAAGCTGATGAAACAGAGCTACTGACACAAAATAAATGCAGCAAAAATGAACACTTATTTTTAATGTCATTAACTAAAAGGAATGTACTTTCTACTGACTAGGCTAAATATCTCAGTAGAAGCCATTGCTTAAATACACAAGAAAGATTATTTTTGAGTAAAAAGTATGTTGAATGACAAGAACAAAAAGCAGCCTGCTAACTCCAGAAAGCTTGCTGTTTTATAAAAGCCCCTTTCCCATTCTTCCCAGGCAAGAGTAAGACTAACTTAAATATGGTTACTGCTTATATTAATTTCAGTTGCATTCATAGGATAGATTGTTTCTCTATGCTAGCAAAGACAATTTGCCAATAATCACACAGCCAGGAAGTAACAGGGCTGGATTTAAACCAAGATTATCTGAGTTAAGCAAATGTTCATATTCCCTTTCTCAGATGGAGTGGCAATCAGCCAGGGCTTTAATAAAACATCTATTGTTCTCCCAGAAGCTGAGTATGCTTTCAATGAACTGAAAGAAAATGGGCAATCATGCAAATTCAACACAGACCCTTAAGTTTAAAAAAAAAAAAATCTCTAAATCCAGGGATCCTGAACTACAAGACTTGTATATGTGTGTGTGTGTGTCTGTGTGTGTGTGTATACCTTTTTTTTTTTTGATTCAGGGCCTCACTCTCTCATCCAGGCTGGAGTGCAGTGGTAGGATCGTGGCTCACTACAGCCTCGACCTCTGGGTTCAGGCGATCCTCACACCCTTGCCTTTCAAGTAGTTGAGACTACAAGCAGACACCACCACACCGAGCTAATTTTGATTTTTTTTTTATATAGAGACCAGGAGTTCTCACTAGGTAGCCCAGGTGGTCTTAAACTCCTGGGTTCAAGCAGTCCTTTCGCCCTAGCCTCACAAAGTGCTGGGATTATAGGTATGAGCTACCATGCCCAGCCTAAGAGATTTTTTTTTCAATGTTAGTTTTTAAAAACTTTTCTATAAGCTATTATCTATATCCCATAGATTAAATGTAATCAAACATAAATCACCATCTTCAGTTTAGTTTAAAACATGGCATTCACATCACAATTTATTTATTGCTAAAGGACCCTGTTTGATGACCCTACCAAAACATAAATGCCATTGATGGTAAACTGCATTTTTCATACAAGTGCATGCATATTTATAACATGACAGAGAAGAAAAGCAATAGTAAACCAAAAAATACAAATAATCAGAGTTCTAAGAGTTCACGTCACCATAAACTAAGTTGAAGAGAATGTAGTAGTACAATCAAATCTATCCTCATGAAGATAAAAATATTCTTTAATAAGTTCAAACAACATACTGACACACAAAAACTACATAGATGCCATGAGAGAACAGGATTGTTGACATCTCCTTAAGTAAGCAAAAATCTGCAGTCATGAAGTCTCACAGGTGACAATATGCTGGGTTCTTTCTGAGAAGTAATAAACATGCCTAATAATTCTAAAGATTAAAGAATAACAAGATTATCCTTCTGTGTTTAGGGGTTTTCTATTTTGTTTTTTAAAGCAAGGAGCCTACTATTTTATGAGGCCATGGCTTGGAAAAGTTGGGACTTGGAGTTTTGTTTTTGTTTTGCTTTTGTTTTTAATTGAAAGAAAATTCACATAACATAAAATGAAAGATTTTAAAGTGAACAATTCAGTAACATGCAGTATGTTCACAAGGTGTGCAACTACCACCTCTATCTGGTTTCAAAACATTTCATCACCCCAAAATAAAACCTTACACCCATCCAGCATTACTCCCCATCAACCACTTTGTCGAGGCCCTGACAGCCACTAATCTGTTTTCTGTTTTAATAAAGAACTTACAAAATGCCTATTTTAAGAAGTCTATCTAGAAATTTTTAACATTTTAAAGTCATCATTGTATATTCAGTAAATACAATAAACAGACTTACTAAATCAGGGAAATAGTACAATTTAGATTTAGCATTTCTAATGAAATGCTTCCTCCTTTCTTTTTTTATTTAGTATTTTACCCACAAAATACACATAGAGTGCATAGACCGGAATGTAAATAACTGGTCATTTTACAGTAGTGATAGGTGGGAAGGCCACCAGGGTCATAAAAGCACAAAGACTCTCTGTCTTTCCATTTCAGCACTAGTTGTCTGTTATTTTGTTTGGCAGATTCTGACCAGGCTACTCTCTGGGTTTTTAAGTGATATTCTTGGAACAACTTAACTTTACAAATGTCAAGCCAACCCCCAAAACAACTGTGAGCTAAACTGTTATCTGTAATATTCTGCTCCAGAATGCTATCAAAATAAAAGCGGCTAACTTATGGCTCCATTCTCCAAAAGTTTGTGGGTTACAATTTAAAACCTTCCTTTGTTGAGATCTCCAACTATAGATCATACCGTCATACCAGATATAAGTCCATGTGAAAGGAATGAAAAAGAACATGCCTAAAAGACATTCAATCATTCAATAGACATTTATGTGTGCCGGCTGGGAACACAAGGCGTCACTTGGAAGGATATCAGAAAATAGTCACAAATACTTAAACAGTACTTACCCTTAATTAAATTAGCTTATATATAGACATATATGTTTGTATATATTTCATTTTCATAACAGTCATGCAAGAGACGTACTATTGTTATCATTCTCACTTTACAGAAAGTGAAACTGAGACAAGGAGCGGGTGAATGACTTGACAGCTCCTGGAACCAGGATTTAGCCCAGGCCACCTGGCTCCAGCATCCTTGATCTTAAACCTTAAACTGCTGATCTGCCCAAGTAAAAACTCTTAGAAAAGTCAGTTATTTAGTTGTTAAGTTACTCATAGAATAATTGATGACATACATGCACAGGGTACAAAAAAGAGAAGTCTCTTTGTTGTATTATAGTGACTTATGTGTGTGTCTTAGCTCCCCAGTAGAGTACCTGGGTCCAGACTACTTAAAGGTCAATTGCACGCCTCGTTTAAATCTTATATCCCATTTAGGACAGTACTTTGCCCATTGGAGTATGTAGCAAATGTACCAGGGCCACTACAGTATTAATACCACAAAGCTCTCCCACAGAGTGATGTAATGTGCTTCAGACCTAGAATATGGCAAGCGCTATGGAACAGTAAGCCTCTAATTGGATCAACAATAGCATAGATGAAAAATGCCACAAACCATTCCAACCAATGCACACAGTGGTCTAAGAGCAATGTTGCAAAGATGTCAGGGCTCAGTGCTGTGTCCAGTGGCCTCACAGATTTCAACACAGGTAACTGCACACATTTTTTGTGCAAAAGGAATTACCTCTGCTTCTTCCCAAAAGGCTGAACATAAAAGTAAAGGAATAAATACTAATAAACCCAAAAGTACAAGAAGTTCAGTAAGGGAAATGACAGTAAATAATGTTAACAAATTTTGGAAGCTGATAAGTGGATGGGCAAGAAATTTTCAGGAATAAGAGCCAAAGCCTGCCTCATAGGTGGCATGTGGCACAGGGCTAAGAATAGAAGGCTTTAATTGGAATTTTTTATCAATTGTATTAGAATCCCAGATTCCCTTCTCCCGGCAAACACAGGCTAGGCAGAGACAAGTTTACTTCTGCCCAGGCGCAGCTAAGGGCAGCACTGAGGTAAAAATTAAAACAGAGGAACAAAGTAGAAGTTACACAAATGAGATTCCCCAGCCCCTTCCTCTTACTCAGTTATAAGAATATAAGCTTATATTCCTCAAAAACGAGATTGGTGAATTTCACTTCAGGGAAAGTAATCAGCCTCTTAAAAAATAATTATGGTACTAATTATTTAAAACTTTTTTAGTGTATGCATTTTTCTTAAGATTAGAGGGATACATGCACAGGATTGTTACATGGGTATATTGTAAGATGGTGAGGTTTAGGCTGCTGTTAAACCTGTGTCACTATTTGGGTAATGGATTCAATAAAAACTAGCTAGTTAAAAAGACAATATATAACCTGTTACAGAGATAGAGTTAAAGAATAAAAAAAATTTTGCTGTTTTACACACTCACAGGCATACACACATATACATATCGTCTAAATGCCAAGCTCCTTAAAGGCTAGATTAGTATCCTGTTCTTATTTCCAGCCCAAAATGCAAAGTTTTGCATGTAATAAGTGCTCAGTAAAATATTCACTAGATTTAAATTTTAGCCAGAAAACTTATAAGAATACAATATTGATTGCTGTGTCTCCAGATACGAAATTTGATTCTTAACAACCAAAAGCTATTCGCAAAAACTTCCTAACTCCAACTGAGACCAAAAAACAAAAGTAAAGTGGTCATGAATATTTGTCATGTTCACAGTAAGTGTATCACATAAGCTCTTCTCTCAGCTCCCTCCATGGTCGTGATCTGAAGTCCACTGCATATGCTTTGATGAGATTATAGAGCGAGATCTTCATAATCAAAGATTATGGCTTGATGGTTGGTGCCACACAATTCAGATAAATCTATTGTATTCTCTGTGGCCCATTTAGTAACGCTATGACCACCTTATAAAAACATTTATAAATAAAGTTTTAATTTGAAAACTTATAAAAGTTGTTGAAAACTTTCTAATGTTTTCCTCAGATAAATGTAAACCAATTACATGAGATATTACTTATTGTAAAAGAGGTAGGAATGGCAATTTAGACCTTAAAAATATACCAAGTTTTATTACAAGATAGAAGTTGGAAAATATGCTGCTTTATTTCTACAATTTTTTTTATCATTCTCCAGTAAGAAAATGGCCCTGACTACATTGATTTGATGCTGTCAGTTCTGGGAAGACTTCAGTGGTTTCGCCATTACCCATTAATATTAGCTGTTGAAAAGCATCACTAAATGATTTTCAGGTTTTAAAAAGCAATTGGGGCCTTGGGAGTTCTCAGCGATGCTGTGCATATACCAAGGGTTGGCAACAGTTCAGGAATGGGGTGGCAAAATCGCTGACCTTTTCTTTTAGCAAACAGTCGGGGGTATAAAAGGAGAATGGCAATAAAGGGGAAAGGCAGCAGCCAAGAAATCTTTTTTTTTTCCATAGATGAGGTCAGCTTCACTTAGGGAATAAACTTTTTCATTATGATGCAAGGTTGGAAACAAAGGGAATGTTCAAAGAGGGCAATTGTAATTGATCCTCACAACAGCCTTGCTGGTTAGTATTATCACCTCTGCTGTAGAGATGACAAACTGATGTCCAGAGAGCAAGAGGCACAGTACAAACTACCAGTGGCTGCCTTCAGCACCCTCTTTCTTCATCCCAGCAGCCCGTATGCTAAGATTCAGTGGAGGCTCCCCTCCCTTTGAGCAGTCACGCGGAAAAAGCCCCTCTGAACCCTGCCTCTTTCTCCTGACTCCCCACTAAGAATTCCACTTCTTTAGCAAACCTCTGGGTAAAGGCTGCTCATCATTCCATATCCCTCAGAGTCAAGAACACTCCCTCCTCTGTAACGCCTCTACATCTGCCTTATATAAAAAGCCAATGCTCCTCTGAGGCTCATGTCATCTGGTACATTACCCATCACTTCCCATGACTCTGTTGTCTACCTAACTCCAAGTCAGACTCATCAAAGAAGCGTTGGTATGAGAGTCACTGTATTCCAATCCAACCGCTGGAAGAATGATGTAGAAAAAAAAAGTGGAACCAAAGTCAGCTTCTCCTTTGCCATTATGCCTGTGGTTATAGTTTAATTATTACTTTGAGGATCATCTGTAACTTGTGGTACTATCAGCTTTGGCACATACACCAAATTGCTAATGATTGAGCTGCATAACACTAAAGTATCTGAACACAAAAGCATTCCATTAGACATCATTAATAGAAATTATAGAAATTCAAATTTCTAATATTCAGCAATATTTGGAAAAGTTATCAGTAACCTTGGCATAAGAAAAATATGACTCGATTAAACCTATGACCCATCATCTGATATGTTACCATAGCAAGATGTTGGGAGGTGGCTGAGCAAACATTAAAAGAGAGTGAGGCTGACGGTACCAGGCAGCAACAAGAAACAGTGGGGAGACTTCAAAGAGGCATTCCCCTCACTGCCTCTTCAAACATTCTCTGTTTGGGACTCTCTGCCCCAGTGGTATAATTGACTGCTAATAACCCAAAATAACCTCTCTTGGCAGATATTTTTAGTCAGGAACTGTGAAAATGCCTGTTTCTGCTTTTTCATAAGCATCCTAGTGACCATACACTTTAATATTAATAGATTGTGGGGAAAGAAAGTCAAGTGACTCAGTGGAAATGGACTCCATTATATCTCCAGGGGTGGATTCTGACTAGTCAGACTTGATTATCGTAATCCAATCCCCTTTACGGTGATTGGTTCAGGAATCCATACTTTTTTTTTTTTTTTGAGTTGGAGTCTCACTCTGTCGCCCAGGCTTGAGGCCAGTGGCATGCTCACAGCCACCCCAGCATCAACCTGCTGGGCTCTAGCAATTCTTTTGCCTCAAGCCTTCCAAGTAACCAGAACTACAGGTGCACACCCAGCTAATTTTTTATTTATTGTAGAGACGAGGTCTCACCAAGTTGCCCAGGCTGGTCTCAAACCCACGGGCTCAGGCAATCCACTCGCCTCGGCCTATCAAAATGCTAGAATTACAGGCTGAGCCACTGAGCCCGGCCTGGAATCCACACTTTAAAAGACCAGCACATGGCACATGCTCCACAATTGCTATTGATCCAGAAGTGAGAACAAGATTTAAGTTGGTCCAATGTAATTATTCCATGATTGAATTTTCTCCCTCTGCAAATGAATGTGAACAAGGATGCATGTGACCCACATACTGTTGAGATCCAGCTGGCCACCATGAGAGGAGCCACTTGAAGCCCAGCCAATACACATATAGGAGGGCAGAGCTAAAAAAATAAAAATTAAAAAAAAAAATCACAAGCTGAGCCAGAACCTTGATCATACTGTAACTGGAGACACTCTACAAACTTCCTGTCCTAGGGTAATAAATGTCCCCATGAATTAAGTTAGCTTGAATCAAGTTTTCTCTCCCTTATAGTTGATAGTATCCTGACTGGCACTACATATATACTACAGATGCTTTGCAAATAAGGATAAATATAAAGAAAATATCTACCAAACTCAACAATAGTTAACCTCTAGTGAATGGCACGGGGGTTGGTGGTGTGGGAGTCAATGTTGACAAGCGGGAGTTTTATGTTTCACATTGTGTATTACTACTCTTTTATTTTCATAATAAATATATACAACTTTTTAATAAAAACGTTTCTATGGAAGGGAGGGTTATGAGATTAACTAGTGTATCATTCAAGAACATTTCCACACCCTAATATAATAACTTCCTTTTGTATTTATTATTCTAAATGGCTTGAAACCACAAATTACACAAGAAGCAGCCATCATAGACAAGGTTTATGGTAACTGCCCAAATTCAAGCATCTGTTCACTGAGAAATATCCTACTTTAATACCTTTCTTCCTCCCTTTTTCTCCCTCCCTCCCCCTTCCCTCCTCCTCCCCTCTCTCTCTCTCACACACACACACACACACACACACACACACACACATAGATAGGCCCCCCAAAAGCTATCTTTCTTGTATAGACCTTGTTCTCCTGGCCACAGCCTCAGCCTGATTATAGACACCTGACCAAAATATGCTTCTTACCCTTGAAAGAAAAGTTTATTTTTCTACTAATAATCAGACAGAAAGAGAACTATTTAAATCTCAGCAACAGGAATTTAGGATAGGCATAAAGAACTTCCTAATTGCCATAAGATACTAAATAATCTAATTGTTTTGAGATACTAAATAATAACTTCATAATCATAGTATGTAATCCACTTCCAAGCTTTTTATCTATTAGATATCTCTTTAGTTGTTTTTTTTTTTTTTTTTAATGTGAGGTATAATTCAGTGTTAGATATACAAATGGTCATTGTACAGGTAAAGTTTGGGCCTCACTTTCATCCCCAATTCACCTAGTTTGAGATCAGGTACCCTTATTGATGAAGCGTGCCCCTCCCCATCTCTTTACTTTCTAATAGCACATACCTCCCTAATTTTTCTTGAATTCTTCGAATAAACTTCTTTTTTGCTTAAGGTATTGGAAGTGCGTCTCTGATCATTGCAATCAAAAGTCTTAACTATGACAACGAGAAAATTGAAATTTAAGTGTTTACTTATTACTTTACTTACATAGACAATATTCAGATTTTTTTAAACCTCTAGAGAGAAGCATATCCACTGGAAGGCCTAAGTAGAAGTATCTGTTTGCCATCTTGGGATGACTGGCTTGCAGAATTTAGGCTGCATATTCAATACTAGAGAGATGGAGAAATGGCCATCCCAAATGATACAATGCTGAGGCTAAAGAAACTAAAGATATTACCACATCTTTTATAAATTACTAAGAAAAAATAAGTATCTTTTACCTGGGGTACATTTTATACCCTGCTTCAATTCAAAAAAGACTTGAGGGTAGGTTATAAAAATACACAGAGTACTGTGATAATTAATTTTATATGTCAATTGACCATAGTATACAGTTATTTGGTCAAACGTTATTCTAGATATTTCTGTGAAGGTGTTTTTCAGATGAGATTAATAGTCATGTCTCACACCTACAATCCCAGCACTTTGGGAGTCAGAGATGAGAGGACTGCCTGAGCCCAGGGGTTTGAGACCAGCCTGGGCAACTTGGAGAGACTTCATCTCTATAATAAATCAAAAAACTTAGCCAGCTGTGGTGGCACGCACCTATGGTTCCAGATACTTAGAAGGCTGAGGCAGAAGGATCACCTGAGCCCAGCAAGTCAAGGCTGCAGTAAACATGAGCATGCCACTGCACTCCAGCCTGGGTGGCAGAGTGAGAGTCTGACTCAAAAAAGAAAAAAAAGTTAAATCAGTAGACTTTGGAAAAAGCAAATTATTTCACATAATGTCAGCAGGGCTCATTCAGTCAGTTAAACACCTTAATAGAAAAAGACTGATTTCTCAAAAAAAAAAGTGGAATTCTGCCAGCAGACAACTTTCAGACTGCAATAGCAACGCTTCTTAGGTCTTCAGCCTGCCAGCCTATTCTGCAGATTTTGGGCTTGTAAGCTTCTAAATCTGTATGAGTCAATTTCTTAAAATAAATCGGTGAAATAGAGATCAAGATGAGATAGAGATAGACAGAGATAGAGAGAGATGAGAGACAGAGGGAGAGAGAGAGAGAAAACAGACATAGACATTCCATTGGCTGTGTTTCTCTGGAGAACTCTAATAGAAGTATCAAAAAAATTTATAATAAAATCATACAATGAGGATGGGGAGAAAATAATAACAAGGATAAAGTTATCTTCCAAGATGTATGCCATAGATCTTGAATATCTTATTAGATATAGGCTATGATTGACTCTGACTTTCCTAGTAACTAACTCAAACAAGTAAATCCAATAATATGCATAATATTAGAGTGCCCATAAAATAAAAACACAGTTGACCCTTGAACGAAGCAGAAGTTAAGAGAGCAACCCTTCCCATAGTCAAAAATCCACATATAACTTTTGACTCCCCAAAAACTTAATCACTGTTGACCAAAAGCCTTACCAATAACACAGTCGATTAACACTTATTTTATATGTTATAGTGATTACATGCTGTATTCTTACAATAAAGTAACCTAGAGAAAAGAAAATAATATTAGGAAAATCATAAGGAAGAGAAAATATGCTTTCTATTTATTAAGTGGAAGCAGATCATCATTAAGCTCTTCATCCTCATCATAGTCACAGAGTAGACTGAGGAGGAGAATGAAAAGGAACAGTTGGTCTCACTCTCTCAGTGGTGGCAGAGTCAGAAGAAAATTCATGCATAAATTTATCCATACTGTTCAAACCTGTGTTGTTCAAGGGTCAACTGTATCTATGTTCTGCTGAAAGCACTCACAACTACAAATAATTTCTCCCATAAGACCTATAGAGAAGGTTCATGAGGTCTGTTGAATCATGTCATCATGTCAAGATACACACATTCCTTAGAAATAAACACTTCTGTGTGCTTGTAACACATATATACAGTAGATTCCCTGGCACATAGTAGAGATCTCGTAAGCATTGATGGAAAGAATAAACAACCAGTTTTCAAAATGTAGAATAACCAGTTGATTCAGCTATTTGCATTTTTGGAAGGAAAATTTATAGCAAACTTTATTAATAAGATTGATAAAGGCAAGATTTTCACTGAAGTTCATATATTAGATATGTTTTTACCACCATACCACAGTACAACAAAAGGACAGGAGCAAACAACCAATGCAATTAAGATCTTCCTTAGTAGTTTGTAGACTTTTTCAAATGTTTCTAAAATGTGAAGGAAAAAAAAAACTGACTGTAAAATTTCTCTCTCTACTAACAAGACAAGCAGGAAAACATTTAAACCAGGGCAGTATGCACTTAGCTTACACGTTGAGAGAAACCTGTTGGGGTAGTTATGAGGTCTAAAAGCCATCCAAACTCCAAAATCTTACCCTTGATCAATTTGGAGACAATTTTTCTTCTCCGGGTTTCTCCTTAGTTTATAAAAACAATAACTCCCATGATTCTGCAACCCAAACAATAATAAAAATGACTTTTTCACTTGAAGTTGAACTAAAGTTTATCCCAGAAGTACATTATAACGTGACCACAAATAATCAAAATAGGAACTGTTTCATCCAGATATTAGAAACATACATCCAGACAAATAGATGTTGAATTTCTATGAATGCTTTCCTTGATTGTTTTTCGTTCAGTTGTTTAACATGAAATAAATACAGTACAACTTTTATGTTAGCCCTAGACCTGCCTACTACACAAAGACAGTCTTTTACACTAACATGATGCTATAACACTATAAAAACATTAAAATTTTATTACACCTGTACTATCAAAGATGGTTACATTAAGTATTGCAAACTAAAAAAACTTCTTAGTTTTTTTCAGAAATTTATTATTAGTTCTAGTATAAATTTTTCTATTCCAGAAAGTTGTTATTTTATAAATTCTAAAATTATATTTAAGCTATATATACAAATTGCCCCTACTCAAATTTATCACCATCACTTTTTGCTAATTGCATTGTTTACTTGAATTACTTATTCAAAACAGTATTTGATTATTCAAAATAATGTTGCTCAATTTTAATTGAATCCTCCAGCAAGCGAGTGTGCAGCTTCTCAGCTTGCATAGTAATTCATCAATACATTCATTATGCATTTCTTATGGATAAGACATGGATTAAAATGAGAGATTTGGTTGAAGATATGTCTGCTTTCTTTAGGCAGAACAAAGGAGGAGGAATAAAATACATGCATAAAGATACTTTTTCTAAGAAATTTAAATTCTTTATAATATTATGTCAATTATTTTTAATTCAATGGGTCATCTTTACTCTAGGGAATCAAAAACACTTATCTGTCTATAACTCAGAGAGTGACTTTTTAAATTTTTATTTTCAATTATTATGGGTATATGACAGTTGCACATATTTATGGGGTATATGTGGTATTTTAATACAAGCATGCAATGTGCAGTGATTAAATCTGAGTAATTAGGGTATCCATTACCTCAAGAATTTATCAATTCTCTGTGTTAGGAACATCGCAATCCTATCCTTTTATTTTAAAATATACAATAAATTATTGTTAACTATAGTCATCCTGTTGTGCCACCAAACACTAGATCTTATTCAGTTTGATAGAAAACTGTATTTTTGTACCCATTAACCATCTTGTTTTTATCCCCCCTCCAAATACCCTTCACAGCCTCTGGTAATCATCATTCTAAAGAATCACTTGTTTGTGTTTTAAGTTGGGAGTCTCACTTTCTCGCCTAGATTGAAGTGCAATGGCACTATCATGGGTCACCACAGCCTCAACCTCCTGGGTTCAGGCAATCCTTCCACTTCAAGTCTCCCAAGTAGCCGGGCCTACAGGTATGCACCACCACACCTGGCTAAATTTTTTATTTTTGTAGAGATGAGGTCTCACTATGTTGCCCAGGCTGATCTTGAACTCCTGAAATCAAGCGATTCTCCTCCCTCAGCCTTCCAAAGTGTTAAGATTATAGGTGTGTGCCACCACTCTCAGCAGGAATGACTTTTTAAAAATCTACAATCAAGTGAATGACTTGAAGCCCACAACAGCTAACTAGTTAGCTCAAAGTTACAGAGTATCTTCCAGACCCAAAAGGCTAAGCTCTTTCTTCATTCAGCACAGCTTCCGTAACTTACCATAGGCATTTTTATATTTATAATGAGTAATTAGAAAGATCACAATTGCATTTTCAGAGAATTTGTGTGCTATCAGCCATTGCAAACTATTAGCTGGAGCAGAATTCTGCTCTACATTTAGAAGTATCTTTTTGGACACCACAGTGTTTTTGTTTTTAATTTTTGGTTAATGGCCTGGAATATCTTTAGTCCAGGGTACACTGCCCAGGCCACCAAAATCCTTACTGCTGCCTGAGGTCTTACACTGGCAAACTCACCCTTTCAGATGGCCTGCTAATGCCAAAGACTTTTGAGTTTATGTCCTTGATCCGTGTATACTATGTACTCTTCCAACCTAAAATGCCGCTGTCCATCATCTTTAAAGTCATTTCTTGTTTCTAAAGTTTTAAAGTTTTCTTTTTGCCTTTCCTTCAGTCTTTCAGCACAGCATCACTATCATAAATAAACAGCAAATATTTATTGTATCCTGACTAGTATGGTCTAGGCGTGGAAGACAGCAGACAAAATGGGCAAACAGAATGTCCTGGCCTCCAGGGTTGAACATTCTAGTAGGAGAGACAGATATAAACGAATGCAGATTTATGTTTTGGGTGGTGGAGACAAGGCACTATTTTGAAGAGTATCAGAAACATCTCTCTGAGGGGATGACGTTTCGAGCAGAGGGGTAAATAAAGAGAAGGTACGAGTCACACAGATATCTGGGGGAAGAATAAGTGCAAAGGGACCCATACAGAAACCTACTTGGTATGCCTGTAGGGTAACAAGAAAGAGCACAGAACCGTGAAGGAGAGACACAGGAAACTAGGACAGAGGGGTGACCAGGGGCCAGTTCACTCATGGTCTTGGAGGCCACAGTTAAGAACATGGGATTTTCTCCAAGTGCAATAAAAACTATTGGAGATTTTGCGCAAGGAAGTGACATAATATGACTTGATACTTTTTAAAAATTAATCTGCCTGCTGTGTTTAGAATATACTCTGAGGAGACAAGAAAAGATAAAGAGAACCAACTAGGAAGCCACTACAGTTATCTAGATGAGAGATGAGCGTATTAGACTCCTTAGCAGTAATGATCCAACTGTGGGGTATACCTTGGAGAAGGCAGTGAGAAGTGATCATATTTTGACATATGTCAAAGGTAGATTTACAGGATTTGATGATGTGAGGTTAGAAAATATGTTAGAATTCTCTAGAGAAACCAATTTGGAGATATATATAATGCAAAATTGACTCAACAATTACAGAGGTTGACAAGCCTTATGATCTACAATCAGTGAACTGGAAACCCAGGAAAGCCAGAGGGAATTCCTAGTCTGGGTCTGAAGGCCTGAGAACCAGAAAAGCCAATGGTGTAAGACCCAAAGGTAGAAGAAAACCAATGTCCCAGCTCCAGCAGTTAGGGAGAGAGACAAAGAGAGAGAGAGAATGAGAGTGAGAAGTCTAATTCTCCATTCCTCTGTGTTTCTGCTCTCCTCTTTGGGCCCTCAGCAAACTGGACGATACCCACTCACATTGAGGAGGGCAATCTGCTTTCCTCAGTCCATCAATTCAAATGCTAATCACATCTGGAGACATCCTTGCAGACATACCCAGAAATAATGTTTAACTAAATATTGGGGCACCATGTGCCCCAGTCAAGTTGATACATTAAATTAATCTTCACAGAAAGTAAGGAATGAGTAAGATTGACACCAGGGTTTTTGGCCTGAGCAGCTGGTTGTACTTTTGTGTCAATTTCTGAAATGAGGAAGACTGACAAAAGAGAAGATTGGGGAGTGGAATCAAGAGTTAAGTTCTGGTCAAGCACATTGTGAGAAGCTTATTTGACCCTTAGTTGAAATATCTCATAGTCAATTAAATAAACAACTCGAGTTCAAAGAAGGAGAGCTACAGGGAATTATTTGAGCTTATAAGTATATGATTGGTGTATAGTGTTACGAGGATGGAAAGAAACACCTAGGGAGTGAGTATATAGACAGACAAGGTCTAAGAACTAAATGCTAAGGTCTAGAACTGAGAATTAAGCAATCTTAGGATTATGCCACCATTTAGAATTAAGAAGGAAGAGGAATGTCTAACAGACAACACTAGGAAGGACTGATCAGTGAGACAGTAAAATGTGATATCCTGGAAGCCAAATGAAGAATAAACTAAAGTATACAACAATTGAAACATCAACATCAACTGGGAACTTGTCAGAAAGGCAGATTCTCAGACTCCACATCATATCAGCAGAATCTGAAAGCCGTGTCTCACCTAGTCCTCCAGAAGATCTTGATATACACTAAAGTTTGAGAATCAAAAGAATTTTTTTAAAAAACTTTTTGAGATGGGTTTTTGCTATGTTGCCCAGGAAATTGCTAAGACTCAAATTGAATATGTATTCGTTTAAACCTCGTGAGCGATACAAAATTTTTAGGCGTTTTTCTTTAATAGTGTCAAGTGATGTTTATATAACTAGCAGCATTAGAGAACGAATATCCTTAAGAGTCTCCTTTCATTTTCATTTTCATTTTCACCACATTTGTCTTACCACATAAAGTAGCTATTGTTTCAAGGGACTTGCATCCCAACACTTCTTTTACAAACAGACCACCCTACTACACTCTCCCTTTTCTCACCACCCTCAAACACTTACAAGTTTGAATATAAAACAAACTCACATGAAAAAAAAATGTTATTCAAGACAAACTTTACATTTTTATGTATTTTAGATCATTTGCTCATCAAAGCCACCTGGGGGGCTTTGTTTTGTGTTTCGTTTGAGTGCAGATTTCTGTGCTCCACTCCTTACCTAGCCCAAAAGGGAATCTTGAAGGTAAGGTTCATGAAGCTGCATTTTTTTAAAGTTGATTTTGAAGATCAGTTAGACTTACGAGTCACTATTTCAAATGGTACACTTTCAGAAATTCAGAAACCATCATAATCTGTCAGGACTGAGCAGTCAGGGAGAGCGTGGAAGCAGAGCAGAGAAGGCTGTCAACTCCAATAGACGGCAGACTGAGGCGTAGAGGAAAGGCACGGGTCCTCCATGTCTGAGCAATAAGATGACAAAGGTAAGAGACAACATGAGTTGGTGCATTTGTGATCTCCTAAGATGATCAGACTCCCAGAAAGCAGAGGAGCTGTAGTGAGGAGTGACGGGAAATAAGTTAGACAAGGAGGCACCTTGCAGTTAGTTTCAATAAAGTAATAGCTCAAGCTTCAAGACAGGTGAGTGTAACAAAAAACACAAGACAGGGATTCATGACCCTCCCTGAGTTTTAGCCCAGCTCTGAGCTAACCAACTGAAGCCCCTAGATAGGGGATTCTGGGCTAAATGAGATCTTGTTCAGAGTTATGATTCTAGTAAAATGAAAAGACAGGGCTAAAATGGCATCTAAGATTGTTGTACAGATCTAAACGTTATGATTCTAAGTCCCACTATTTTATCATTTTTTATCATTTTCAATGAATCCCTTTAAGTATCCTCTGATATTCTTTGAAATCTACTTCTCTCAATTATGGAGAGAATAAATTGCCATGTAATATGGACAGGGGAAGTGATTTTTTTCATTACTCTCAAATTAGGCAGTCCTGTGTCTACCTTCCAGTAGCAATCAACCTGGAACAATCTGCACCTTTCTTCAAAGTATGCTCTAGAGACTGTGACTTTAACAGATTTTTTTTTTTTGCCAAAGGCCTTAAAAACACACAAACACAAAAGATGAATTCATGTGCCACAATGACCTAGAAGAATAAAACTCTGCAGTAAACAACATGTTAGATAAATCTGACATGACAAGCATTTCTGTGGCACTAGTCATTTTTCCCAAGGGACTTAATGATATATGAAGACTAATATACTCATAGGATAAAGACTGTACCTTCTGTCTCCAAGGATACTTGACACAATCCAGAATCAATTTTCTCCTCTTTTTGAAGTTAGTTCCAATCTGTCAAGATCCATCCCTCTCTGGCCTCATCTCCAGCTATGTCCCTTTTTCCACCATATTATTTAAAGACTACCATTGCAAATCACAGAGATGAAGTTTCAACAGAGGATAAAATATTGTTGCTGAACGAAAAATTAGTATTATCCAACTTAAAACCGTCTTGCTGAAAGCTCATGAGACTATTCTCAGGAACAATTCTTCAGTTATTTTCTATAAAGTTAAGAATAATGTCCAAAGAAGGTTTCAAGAACAAATTATGATAAAGGTCTAAAAAGGAAGCAAAAAGCAAGATGAAGTTAATAAAGCCTCTTTTCCTTAAGTCTGCTCAGTGCTATGACTCTGCACTGATATTAGGGATATCTGATGGCTTATCCAAGTTCCCAACAAAAGACCTGCAGGATAAAAGCAATAGAGGAATAGAATGATTTACCTTGGAAGCCCTAGTTCTGTCTCTTTTACATGATTTGTGTCCTAACAAATGATCTCTTTAAAGGTGGTGCCAGGATGTAGTGGAACTGGCTTTCTATTTTAAAGTATATATATATATATTCCCAAGTAAAGAGCACCAATAGCAAATCCATTAATTGTTTTCTGGCCTATGTTTATTAGGGTTACATTTGTCAAAACACACACACATATAACAGAATTTCAGAAACTAGCAAGCTAGTAGACACGGATAATGCCAACACAAATGTCACAAAACAATAAAAGCACATACAAGTATGTATTTGTTTCAATGGCCATAAAGCTGACAGCATATGGGATGGATAAAAGAGACAGGATCTTTCCTGGCTGTAAATTATCAGGGCTAATTCTGTGAAAAATCAGATTTTAAACAAACATTAAAAGATCAGTTAAGTTAAAACCTCAATATGTTGAGAGTGCACTCTCAGTGTCCTGTCGATTCTATCACCTAAGTGGATGATTTGTTCTCTTCTCTTCAGTCCTTCTGCCACTGCCCTAATTCCAGCCATCATTATCTCTCACCTAAATGCCTGCAACAGCCTCGTCTATGAGGTTTGGCCTCTTCCCGTCCATTGACTGTGTTAACCTACTTTTAATTCCTGGAGTATACCAAGCCCTTTCCACCTCAATGCTTTGTCCATTGTTTTTACCGCTATAGAGTGTCTGGTACATAATAGCTGCCCAATAAATATATGTTACTCAATGAATAATTGTTTCTTCCACAAGGACAGAGATCATGTTTGTTGTAATCCCCCCTGTATTCCCAGAAGCCAGCACAGCACCTAACACATAATGGGTATGCCACAAATATTAATAGTTATTGGAGAAAGAAAAGAAGGAAGGATTGAATGAATATCAGATCTGCTGCATGAGTTTTCTAAGGATGTG
The DNA here is from genome assembly GCF_000164805.1 of Carlito syrichta. Lineage (NCBI taxonomy): Eukaryota > Metazoa > Chordata > Mammalia > Primates > Tarsiidae > Carlito > Carlito syrichta. The sequence continues at coordinate 731,685 of NW_007250987.1, read as the reverse complement.
TTATTGTTGCCATTATTATGATAATTCTTAGTTCCTTTTGGAAGCATTTAATAACACTGTGACCCATCATGGAATAAAGATAAGAAAAACAATGTTAGCATTTGCCCTGTTAGAATTGTTTTATAACTATCTACTTGGATAAATGTGCTGTTTTGAAAAATAATGAATAGTAATAAAAATTTCATAATTGCACCTAAATTCACCCCCAAAGCATTATTGCTAATACCTACTGTCTGCATTTCCAAATGCCAACTAATAATTAAGTATGCATGTTTTCAGTCATTTTAACAAGTCTTTTATGTGGATATTAAAAAGGCTAGATACATGATAGAATCTATCTTATTAACATCCATATAGGGTAGCTTGATTCCTATAAAATAATTGCATATGCTCAGAGAAACATCATGTTTTTAATGCTGGAAGTAATGTTATTTCAGTGACACTAGCAAAATAAATTGCATTTTTTTATTACAGCAAGACATATGCCATCGTCTGTTAGATTTAACAAACAATAACAACAAGGCTGTTTCATAGTTAGCACCCCAGGATATGCCATGTAGTAATAAGTATTATGAAAGAAAAATTGTTTTGCACTCTTCCTTGCAAATTATTCTTTCTTTCCTATTCACCATGTGTTGTTGTTGTTTTTAATTAACTCTTTTTAAGCACAGAGATGTTCATAGAACTTGACCGAAGTTAGTAACAAAATCTTACTTTGTTAGTCCACTAGGACCAGTCATACAGTATAAAAATAGCACACACAAAGAAAACAAGATGAGAGAATTGTTTTACAGCGATATCAGGAGTGCAGCAAAGACCTCTTTGGGGTAAGAAATTTAAAAGCATATGATATACCTTGGGGGTATACATATAATATGCAAAGTACAAATTTGGCCTCATTCACCACAATAGAAATTTTAATCTCATAAAGAACTCTATCAACTATTTTTCTCTAATCAGAAAAACAAAAGTTGAACTTGAATACAGAAAATTGGAACTAAAGCTTTCTAAACTAAATCTGTGGTTTTTGTTCCAAGAGTACTGGTCCAGTTTTTATGAGGCAAGATTCCTCCAAAAACAGTACTGTACACCAACGTCTCAAAAGTTGTTTATCTGGGATTATAACTGACCTTAATAATTCTATTTTCTGTCTATTTTTGATTAATTTAATTGATCTGCTGATATGTAATTATAAAGACCTATTATAGCCAACTATCCAGTTTCACTCTTTGCTTTTCTTCCTGAACATTAAAAATAATACAGTGTACATGATTTTTAAAAAAATTCAATAGGTTTACAAATTAGGCTTTTTATATCAATTTTAATAACTTCTTACTAGAGAGAAAATGGGAAAACCTAGAAAAGCTCCAAATAACGCCATAATTCTGCCTTCAGGAGTTAATCATGGGTAAAATTTTTGTGTCCTTTTCTATTTAATGCATTTTAAGCAGTCAGTAATGCAATAAATCAACAAATATTTATCAATTGCCTGTTATGTTCTAGTCATTATTCTAAGTACTGGCAATACCACAACAGAGCAAAAATGCCTGCCTCTGTGAAACTACCATAATACTAATGAAGATAAATGATAAACAAACATATGCAATACAGGGATATAAATACTCTGAAAAACAAAATATTTCAGCTAAATAGTGTCATTCACAGAAATGGGAAACACTAGGAAAAGAAAACATTGGAAGAATCAAGAGTTTGTTCATGTTCATGTTAGACATGTTCAGTTTGCAAGGGTCATTAGGTCATCTGAGTAATGATAGAATCATGTTGCTTCTAATGGTTTGTGGTCTGTCTTTTACACTTGGCATTTGATGGGTATTTTCTCATTTGAAAACACAATATTTCTATGTGGTGATCTTAAAAGCCTACCTAGAAATTCGCCAAAACTAACTTAATTAATTATCTACTGCTGAATATTTATTTACATTTTTGTAATTGTAAATAACCATCAGCAGAAATTCATTTATAGATATTTATAGAAATGTCTGATTATTTTGTTTTAGTAATTTCTAAATGTGAAAATACCTGATGAAAGGCACATACATTTTAATGCTTTTGATTTATATTGCCAATTTTTTGCCTCCAGAAAGACTATGCTAATTTTGTATCTACTAACTTGTCAAATCGTTATTACCTTTTCTTTTTTAAAAAGAAAAAAGCATTTTTTTGCCATTCTCCATATAATACAATAATTTTAACTAATATTTATTAAGAAATTACTACTTGGAAAACTCTGTGCTACATGCTTCCACGTATAATTTCCTTGAAAATTTAAGAAACGTAAGATTTTAGAGAGCTAAATAAATTGCCAGAGGTCCCCAGCTTTTAAATCAGAGCTTAGATTCAGATCATCTGTTTTCATAACCTTTTTCTATTAAATCACAACACTATATGCAATTTAGTAAACTGATAATTTGTTGAGAGTGTTTAATTGATGATTCTGATATTAATACATTGTCATATGTTTACTTGTTACTTGTATTTTAAGGTTGTCCATTCATTCATACATTTATATATTGTACACCATGATAGAGTCCACAAAAATGATGTTGAGTGAAAACAGACATGGGCTCTAACCTCATGGAAGTTGCAGTCCAGAGCAGGAAAGATAGCAAACTCAGGCTAGAAAAAGAACTACAGTCAGGGTAAAGCAAAGATTTGTTTGTTAAATGCATTCCCACTATTGGCAATTATAAAGGTTAGGGCCAGGACTGCTGCTTGAAAGGACCCGAGGTTAGACTCCATGGTAAATTGAAGAGCTCTGAATTCTGTGGTTCATATAAAAACCCCACTCCCACAACCCAGAAACCAAGCCTGGGTTGTGAAGCAACCGCAGGAAAAATGCATTGTTGTGAGGCAAAGGTTGGTGATAGAATGTACAGATGAGATTTCCTGGGCAGGAAGGAGATAAAAATAAAAGCATGGGAAGACTCATAGCTTCTTTATCTGACAGGACCCCCACCTGCGCTGGTCATATGAACCAATGGACCCAGAGTGCACCTTCTTATGGGACAAAGAAGCTAAGGAGTAATCAACCAGGATAACCTTTATTCTCTTTAGCTGTGAGCTTTGCTTCTACAAACCACCCTCACCTACAGGAATCTTTGGTTTCTACAACCTAGGAAAGCCATATTTTACAGAGAGATTTCCTGAAGAAAGAAAAAAAAAGAAAATTCTTAGTCAATCCTACCATGAACGAACCATCCATACCAGAACAGACGTAAGAGTACTATCTTAAACTCACCGAGGGAGTGTTCTTATCAGCTTAGTGTGAAGAAACTAGAAGTTTAATGGATCACTGGATAGCCTGTATAGTATGTATTTATCATAATTTAGCTAATGTAGATTCAAGTGTATATAGTCTCATTAGAAAACATGGATTTAATAATTCTCATTGAATCCTTTTGTTATCTTCCTAAAACTCAAACTAAGGACCTCCCTTTTGTAGTGTTACTTTATATAGCTCCTTGAACAGTGAAATCAAGATCTTGGCACCCAAAATGAACAAAACCAGATGCATAGCCCCTCTTACAGAATGCTGTCCTGCAGGTCTATTCCTCCTGGATGTGCTACAACTGCTCTTTCGTGTTCATTATTTCATTTCTTGTTTACAATTTCTTCCTAATGAATTATACTGGAACAGATATATGGAAACCCCCATTAAGAATGAAGAAATTGAGCCGGGCTCGGTGGCTCAGCCTGTAATCCCGCGCCTTTGGGAGGCTGAGGTGAGTGGATTGCCTGAGCCTGCGGGTTCGAGACCCGTCTGGGCAGCGAGACCTCATCTCTACAATAAATCAAAAAATCAGCTGGGCGTGGTAGCGCATGCCTGTAATTCCGGCTACTCGGAAGGCTGAGGCGGAAGGATCGCCGGAGCCCAGCAGGTCGAGGCTGCGGTGGCTGGGAGTGGCCACTGCACTCCACTCTGGGCGACAGAGTGAGACTCCAACTCAAAAAAAAAAAAAAAAAAAAAGAATGAAGAAATTGGTGCTCAAAATGGACGACTTGTTCAAGGTCACACAACAAGTAATTGTAGTCTGAAACTCTGAGTGCGACACATCAACAACCCCAATCCTTTTGCATTTCATCACACTTTTGCACTTCATCATGATTTTGAAGTAGATGCATATAAATTGTTCAGTTCGATAAGCTTATCGTGAAACTGATTTCTTAAAATGAAAGTACCACGGTTGGTCATGGAGGATATAAAAACTCTTCCCATGACTTTGAAAGCCTTGTTTACTGCTCATTGATTGTCATGACAATGCTACCATAAATAACCCCAGATAGATTGCTATGTATAATCACAGAAGACATTCATATGCATGAGTCACCTGTCAGCTCTCCAATCCCATCATTTCCAATACCTGTCAACATGTCATCAAGGACTCTGAGTTTATGACACAAACAAAACTCTCTCAGGAAGTTGAAGATTATGCAATGCTATACAGAGTCATAGTTGAAGAAAACAAAATAAACAGAATAATCCTTTTCCATTATTTATGAGAAAGAATGTGTATAGATTTATCAGGTCATTCAGAACTATTCTTTGTCCCACCTCCACAGTGTAAGGATAGTCTCAAGGATAAAAATTAAAATCCACTTTTCACTTGTAATTGAAAATACCCACTGACTCACATAATATGAAACACAAGAGGCAACTTACCATGACATGGTACATGTCAACCACAGCAATTTTTCATGAAAGACTTTGGTCATATGGGCAGGATTAGTCACATGGGTCAGCATGACCAGGAAGATGTTTAGACTGAGGCCATTGATAATGTGAGGCCAGACAGGAATCAGAAGTCCAGACAGACGAGACAGCCTCTAAGCTGGCAAGGTGAGCAGTAAGCAATCACTCAAAACCAGGAACAGCAAAGAAGATGAGATTCTAACAACCCAGAGTCAGGAATCAAACAATTCACCATAGAGAAAGGAGGTAAGAAAGCAGTGATCCATGTAGACAATCTATAGGTAGGAGGAAGAAGTAGTAGAGGTCCCAGCAAGCAAAAAATCCAAAGCCTGGGGAGATAGTGAGTCAGTTTATGGCATCAGTAGTCAAGATACCATATTGTAAATCTGACCCTGACATAAGATTTGTCTTACTCGAGGGCCTTTTAGACACTGGTTGCCAAGACTCAGCACACAGCTGCAAAGAGATAAGTGGCTGCACCTGTCTCAGAGACAGCTTCTGGTGGTTCCTAAAAACACAAGACAAAAATAAAATAAGCTCAAATAAGGGGAAGTTCACATTTTTCAATTGATCTAGTAGGTATATATGAATAAATATATGTGTCATTTAAACATAAGGTTAATAATGCCCAAATCTGTACTTGAATCTATTTCACTCATGGCTATAGAAAATGACCGATATGGTAAACAGTAATAATGATAGTGATAATAGCGAGATCTAACATTGTTGTGTGCCAGGCACTTTTAATGGATAGTGAGAAAATAATACCAATGGCTAATTTTATTGAGCACTCATTAACTACCAGGCTCTGTTTTAAGTTCTCTATATTATGTCTTTTATTGCTCTCAGCAGTTTTCAGTGAGATACTGTTATTGTCTCCATTTCACAGGTGAGGCACAGAAGCATTTAGTGATTTTCTCAAAGTCACACAGCTAGTGAGTCTGAATTTGAACTCATGTTTTCCACCCTCAGCAGTCACACCTAGAAGGAAGGACTAACATGACACCAGATCTTATGATGGATCAACGGAGAGAGTAAATGCTTGCTTCACACTCCAAAATCTCCCTTTTTTTCAATTTTGGTTCCATCTAGCAAACAGCCTAAAACTCCAAAACTTCCTCCACCATCTTCTCCTTCTTCCGACAACTGAAAATGCTAAAGATGGAAAAGCGGCAAGAAATTGCCATTTATTGAAAGACTACTTAGTCCCAGGTTCTGTGCTCAATATTTTATACATGTGATCCCATTCAGCTGCCCCTTTGAAGAACTTTTAGAATGTTCAGTCCTCCATTCAGATCCCTCCGGAGCCAGCCAGAAGATCAGTGTTCCCTTACTAGCAGCTATTATTGCACAAAGTCAGAGAGCGAACACCAAATCATGTCCAAAGGTCATAGCCAAAAAGGTGGGTTTCAGAGGGTGAGGTCAGTCAGAAATAGAAGGTAAAAGCAGAAAGGGAACTTGTGGCAGAAAATGAACTCTTTGCATCTGTCTGTGCTTATGATAGCCCTTGGTCTGAGCAGGTCAGAGATATCTGAAAGGACTGTCATTAAACAGACAACTTTTTTAAACTTCCAAAGTCTAGGCCAGTTTTTGCTTTCCACACTTCCTGTGATGAGTATCAAATTCACTCAATGCTATCTTTCCTATTGATAACAATTATATGGGGGCAGTAACTCCTTGTCCGTATAATCAGATACTGAAAAATTATAACAAATAGGGAATATATTGAAAAGAAAATAAAGAATGAATATTAACATAATGGTGAGATCAGAATATAATTAAGTGGCTTTCTCCAGTCTACCCTAACCTTTCTCATGAGAGCATCTCACACATTAAGAAGAGACAAGAAAGCAACCAATTAAACATCTGTCACCACTTTCCCTTTAGTGGTTAATTTGAAACAACTTTCCATTTCCTTCTAAATGAGAGCTGATTATTCAAAGGAGAGCTGACTGCATTGTACTTGACTTTGGCTTGGCCCAGACAAGTATTAATCAGCCAAAGCATCAACAGTGAAGCCTACAGGTTCAACAAGATGGAAAAGGAACAATTTCACAATGGTTCATCAAAGCTGCCTGTGTGAGCACCGCATCCACTGACAGTAACAAGATTAATGAACACAGTCACCACTTGGGTGGTGTTTTGAACATTACTCTCAAGCTGTTTTTCTAATACTGCTAACAAAGGAGGTAAAAATCATGTAATGAAACATATCGTATCTAATGGCAACAGAACTTGTCTATCAGTGAATGTGGGAAATACTTCATGTTTTACTTGAATCTTAATTTTTCAGGTTTTCATTGTAAGGGGGTAACTACCCCAATTGACTGTGATATAAATCTGTTTAGATCATTCGCTCTCACCATCCTTAAGGAACCCACACATTTTTTACTTCTTTTGCTTATAGGACCGCATAGTCAGTATTTATCACCCAAGAGGTATTACACCAAGTGGTCATTTACTTCATGGTCATCTAGGGTTACTCAACGTGCCCTTGTCTCATGGAGAAGCTCTGTGCCCTTGCTCGATGCATTAGTTTGCTAGAGCTGCCATAACAAAATGCCACAGACTGGATGGATTAAATGACAAAAATTGTATTTTCACACAGTTTTGGAGGCAAGAAGTCTAATATCAACATGCTGGAAAATTTGGTTCCCAGTGAGAGCTCTTGTCCTGACTGTCAGGTGGCCACCTCCTTGCTATGTCTTCACATAACCTTTTCTCTGTGAATACCTGGAGAGAGAGTTCCGGTGTCTCTTCCTCGTCTTATTCAGATATCCATCTTATAAGATTAGGGTTCAACTATATTATGTCATTTAACCTTACCTCCTTAGATGCCTTGTCTCCAAATACAATCATATTGGGAGTTAGGCCTTCAACATATGAACTTAGGGGGATACAATCCAGTCCATAACATTCATGCACTGCCGGGCTCGGTGGCTCAGCCTGTAATCCCGTGCCTTGGGAGGCTGAGGTGAGTGGATTGCCTGAGCCCGCGGGTTCGAGACCCATCTGGGCAACTTGGTGAGACCTCATCTCTACAATAAATCAAAAAATTAGCCAGGTATGGTAGCGCATGCCTGTAATTCCAGCTACTTGGAAGGCTGAGGCGGAAGGATCACTGGAGCCCAGCAGGTTGAGGCTGCGGTGGCTGGGAGCGGCCACTGCACTCCAGTCTGGGCGACAGAGTGAGACTCCACCTCAAAAAAAAAGAAAAAAAATTCATGCACTGTTGCCAGTCCAGAAAGTGTTCCTTTTTCACTGAGAGACATTCCACTCAGGTTTCCAGATCCCATTCAAGCCTTCTTCTCCAAGAAGCCTTCCTCAATCCCGGTGATATTGAATGGGAATAGAAATAATCTACTTATTTATTTATTTATGGCATTTATTTAATTATTCCACATATTGTTATTTGCTTATTATCTTTCCCCACCAATATACTATGAGTTCGTTAGAAACCAGGACTGTCGGATTAATTTTGAGTAGTCCATAACAGCTAGACAGTCTTGTGTGTCACAGTCACTCATTCATTCTGTATCAGCAGGGCCTAGCACAGTGATTATACACAGTAGCCACTCAATAAATGAGGTTTCTCTTTCTTTCTGCTACTGACATTTTCTCATTTCCCTTGAATACCTTTTTTATTCTTCTTAACTCTCTTCCTTCCCCTTTTTTGTGTCTCACAACATCAATTAACATTTTTTCAAGCCCCCACCCAAAAGTATAGTTTGTTCTTTCTTCCATTACTTCCTCTCCTGTATTCTTTGCAAGCAAACACTGACAGCGTCAACTGGAAAGTTATATCTATATTCCAACAATCCCAAAGTCAACCTATAATCCAGACCTCCCTGCTGAACTTTTCTCCTGTATGCCCAGATCCTTGCTTAACGTCTCTATTGGATGTCTCACGGGCAGCCCAAACATAACAGCCCATCTAACTATAACTCATGCCACATCAAATGAGTTTCCAAATCCCATAAATTAGACTGCCATTTCCCTTTCTGCCACCTTCTTTACTGAGCTGAGATACTGCATGCCAAGATGAAGATAACGATGGTGGGTGTGAGAGTGGGGGCAGGGATGGTAGATGATGATGGGATTGTGATGGTGACAGCAACAGCAGAAACAACTTAATTATTTTGTCCAAGTATGGGTTTAGGCTCATTCTCACCACTCCCCTTCTTTTTTTCCCTAGACTTAAAACTTTATTACAAGGCTAATTTTATGTCAAATTGTTGTATCAATTATTGAAAGTCAGGTATTAACTCCTCCAATAATCATGCTGAATTGTCTATTTATCCTTTCATTCTAACAATATTTTATAGATATGTGGGGTACAAGTTAGGATTAGTTACACAAGCAGGCTTTGTGAGGTGAAGTTTGAACCTCCAACTGGCCCTCACTTCCACTGGTTTAGAACCAGGTACCCTTTGTGATGCAGTCTCTTTTTGATCCACCATGCCAAACCCAATTCTCTCCATTACATGTGATCTCTCAGCAGTATCATCCTTCTTCTTCTGCATCCAGTTAATTCTCACTCATTCTTCAAAACTCAGATTAAGCCACCATCTCCTGTAGGAAGATTTCCAGGATAACCTCTGTGCTCCAGTGGCATAGTAAACTTACCTTTCCCATTACATTTGTGTTGGGATAAAATTTGGAAAGATAACCTAGGGGTTTTCCTTACTGACTTTGACTTTCCTCTTCCACAAATGAGCCAGTGATCTTCATCAAGCCAGGAAAAGAATAACACACACATGCACATACATACATACTTTATAAATAGAAATTGTATATCACATTGTTTTCCTCAGTTACTAATTTGAATTATTCAGAGTACATGAGAACTTGGGTTTGATCCATTTTTTAAATATAAAACTACATATTCAGTTATATTAGGTGTCATTTTCTTACTTATATAAAATGAGCAGAGACCATCCTATATTCTTCTTTCTGGGTAAGTGAAGAAATTAGTAAATATCAACTAAGTGATATTCTACAACACTGAGATGTTCTTGAGCCCACCATGGCTACAGTTAATCTCAAAGTAAGTTTAAAAGAAATAAAATATTTAATAGAGTTGCAAGTTTGGGTTACATCCTTCGGACCAAACCAATTATGCACAAACTACAGCATGCTTGTGAGATCTGCAACTGCCACTGATGACTCACAGGGCCCCGTGAATAATTTCATCAGTGTGGCTAAAAACTAAATGATGAGACGGATCAGCAATATCCAGGGCCTGAAATTTAATCAATACTACAACACAGAAACTAGGTTTATTACATTTTAAAGTGGATGGGTTTAAATGAATAACAGCAGAATACAAAAACAGTTCTTCATGTACTTGTAGGAGAGGACGCAGAAGAAATCCTTAACAAATAGGATAAAATACAGCTTCACAAGCAAAAACAAATTATGATTGAGCAACCTCTCTCAGCTCAAGGACTGCGCTTGACACAAAAGCTGAGATTTGCTGGGAAATAGTGCAGGCAGACCAACCCACGATAATGAGCAATGTGGGAGGTACGGGTTCCATTTGACTGAGATGACCACTCATCAGTGCATACTAACTACTTGATAAAAGAGCTCCTGAAAGAAAGCTATTCAATTGTCAAGGTTTTTAGCATAGATGTAATCACCTCCCAATTTATTTTGAAAACAACTGTTGGCTAACTGACTAATAATTGAGGGGTTTTTTTCCTATTTAATTCTACAAATTACCTTCAAAATAATGTTCGAATACATTTAACCTACATTATCTTTCAAAAACTGATGCTCTAAGCTAGAAGAAATCTAAGAGGTTGGGTTGCAAATATCAACAGGCTTCAACTGTGATGACTCAGGAAAGCGAAAAAATAATCCTTCTGGGAGTAGAGTGTGAAAATGTTTTCACAACCTCTATTATACATATGTGCAAAAAGTAATCATAAGCTACACATCACCTTCCCACATATAAGGAAAAATGATCTATACACATATATAACAGACATAAGTATAAAATGACAGGATTAATTTTCTTATATAATATATAGTAAGTCTCATTGCTTTGTAATTGTATAGGTATACCTTGAATTACAAACCTCAATACCAAATAACCTTAATTTGCATCATGAGCTATAGATTACCAAGTACTTTCACATATATTATCTCAAGTGATCCTTATAACATCACCCAGAGGTATTATTTCTAATTTCAGCTGAAGAAGCCAAGGTTTAACAAGGTTAAGTGTCTTGCACAAGGTCATGCAACTTGCAAAGTCTGAGCCAGAGCTCTACCACTAAATCTTCCAAATCCAGCATTTCCCAGCATACCGCTGCTGCCTCCATATATCTCTGTCTACCCAACTACGCTAACATCCTATGAGCCCATTTTTTTCAATAAACCCTTATTGAGCTTCTGCTATGTGCTTAGCACTATGTTAAATGCTAGATATTAAAAAATGAATCATATAAACCCATTGTACCACCCCCCAGAAGCAACCAATCTACTGGGAAGACAGTAACATCACCAGCATTATCAAAACAATGAACATTTTTTAGTATTTACCATATACCACGTTCTAAGTACTTTACAATGTTTAACTCAATTTAATCTAATAAAATCTCTATGAGTTGGATGGCATGAATAGAGGAAATTGAGGCAAAACCAAACCATTATCAAGATTGACAAGTGGTAAAAAAAATAGTTTGGTGCTAAGACAGCATTAAAGACATTTTGACGAAGTGGGTTATAATTGACCTGGACTGTAAAAGATGAACTGAACTGTGAAAAGTGAAAAGAAAGACACTTCTGGGCAAAAGACAATGTGAAAAAAAAAACTTGGCAAAGCTGAACAGCTACCCTGCCTCCTCAAACATATTATATGCCCCTTGGCCTTCCTACCTTTGTGCAATTCCTTTAGTTAGAATGCTCTTCCCTTTTAAGTTAATAGCTTATCAGAGTTTATTGACTAACTGGACCTGGTTGGAAAGAAGAAAGAAGTCAGAGATGATTCCAAAATATTTGAGCAGATCAACATGCAGAATGCAGCAGCTATCAACTTTAAATGGAAGTCCACAGGAGGAGCCAGTTGAAGGGGAGGACAATGGAAGCCGTAAATGACTATGCACAAGCATCCGACCAAAGCTGTCCATCCTATACAGGCAGCATCTGCCTAGAAGATAATAAGTTCTTTTCTAATTTGCATTGAAGCAAATGTTATAGCAACTCTAAGAAAAATCAAGAGTTTGTTTTCAGGCATGCTAAGAGATTTTTTTAGCTATCCAAGTAATTTGTCAAGTAAGTAAATAAACAAATTAGGAAATCCCTGAACAAGTACAGAAAAGAAATAGAATTTGGGAGTTGCCAGCTTAATTATACTGTTTAAAATCTTGAGACTGAACGAGTTTACCAACGGAGTGGGAAAAAATAAAGGAGCAATCTGAGGACTGGGTCTGGAATACTCAGTGTTAAGAAGTCAGAATGATGAAGAGAAACCAGCAAAGGAGGCCAAGAAAGAACAACCAGGGAAGTAGGAGGAAACTCAGGAGATATCCTAGAAATGAGGGAAGTAATGCCAAACACTGCTGATACATCAAATGAGATAAGGACCGATAAGTGATCCCTGGAGTTTACAATACAACAGTCATTGGTGACTTTGACAAGAGCAGTTTTGGTGGAATAGTAAGAAAAAAGCTTAATTGGATTGTGTTCAAGAGAGAACAAGGCCAGGCTCACTGACTCAGCCTGTAATCGTAGCACTTTGGGAGGCTGAGGCGAGTGGACTGCCTGAGCCCGCAGGTTCGAGACCAGCGGGCAACTTGGCGAACCCTCGTCTCTATAATAAATAAAAAAATTAACTGGGTGTGGTAGTGCATGCCTGTAGTTACTACTATTTGGAACATTGAGACGGAAGGATCACCAGAGCCCAGCAGATAGATGCTGGGGTGGCTACGCGTGTGCCACTGCACTCTAACCTGGGCGACAGAGTGAGATTCCGATTCAAAAAAGAGAGAGAGAGAGAACAGGAGGTGAGGAATTATAGACAGCAAGAAAGTTTTGAAAAGTTCTGTTGTAAAGGAAAGCAGATTGGTGCTAACTACGGTTTGTCATGTTTTGAGCTGGGAAAAATGACTGCATGCCTGTATGCTCATAGAAATGATTCAGTAGAGAGGAAAAATGATAATGCAGAAGAAAGGAGTGAGAATTCATAGAGTGATGTCCTTGAGTAGAAAATAAAGGATGGGATCTAGGGCACAAGTGGGATAATTGGCCTCAGCTAAGAGCACAGACAGTTCCTCCATAACAACAAGAGAAAAGGCAGAATTCAGGCTGCTGATGTGGGTAAAAATAGTGATGGAGATTCTGGCATGTCTATTCTCATCTATTTTCTCAGAGAAATTGGAAGGGAAGTCATCCACCTGAGAGTAGGGACTGCAAAAGACTGTAAGCGTTATTGGCAAGAAAAAAAAATAAAGTCTGACACAAAAAAAGAGTTGTCAAGAATGTGGAAGAACAGAAACTCTCGTTTACTATAGTGGGCATGAAAATTGGTAGGTTCACCTGGAATATAGTGACATTATTTAGTAAAGACAAACATGTGTGTATACTATGACCCAGCATTGCCACTCCTAGGCATTTATCCTATAGAATTGTGTGTGCATGATTAGTATTGTTCAAGAGTGATTATGACATGATTGCTTTTATAGAAAGTGATATAAAAAAAAAAAGGAAATGCTAGCTAATCATCAAGATAGAGGTTACCCCTAAGAAAGAAGGGGCTGTGATCTTGAATGACCATACTGGAAGATTCTGAAGTAATGGCATGTCTTCTTTCTTAACCTGGATGATTTGTTAAACTGTACATATATACGTGATGCATTTTTATTTAAACTTTTTGTTAATGTTCACTTTCAACATTAAAATGTTTTTCATCCCTTAGTCTTGCCACTTAAAGTTAACCCAGACCCTTTTGATTTACAATTGTCTCACTGAATAAATATTCTGTCAATTCAAAATTCTCCCACTCCTCATGCCTTCCTTCTCTGAAGATGACAAAATTTCCCAAGGAAGTTACATGAAACCCTGACAGTTGGAGAAAAGCATCTGGTCCACATGTAGTTATCTGTACTCACCAGCATCTGTAAAAGTATAGCTCACCCCGCTTGGTCACAGGACATCATCATGCACCAGTGTGTGACACATATGCAGGTGTTCAATTCCTGTGTCAACTCCACGCCCATCTCGATGCACTCTGAATCCTCCTCACCGAGACCTGTGTGCTCTCTTCCAGCTCATCAGCCCTCTCAGCACTTTTGCATGTCTCTGCAGGCTTAGAGAAATTTCAGCCACTTTGTCTGTGCTGCCCTGCTGAACACAAGGACTTAGTGAGACTGCCCTAGGCCTATTTGCTCTTGTCCTCTATCTTCATGTACCCACGCCATGGGAAGCAAGTCACAAATCTTCATGCTCCAGACTCCTCCCAAATCTGACACGTTTCTCTGGTTTTGTCCTCTTCAAATCCAATCCCTACAAATATCCACATTCTGCATCCTTTCTATTTTCAGGTTTACTTTATAAATTTTGTCCTCTGAGTCTACCAGGCTCTGACTTTTAATATTTAACGAAAGCTTCAGGGATCTAGAAAGTTCTCAAGTGCCTGATATTCCCATTTTCTTTAATTCTGTCCAGTTTTGCTTCATGTACTGTGAAGCTCTGTTACTAGGCACATGTCTGTGATTGTCATATCTTCCTTATTTAGTGACGTTTTTTGACCACTATGAAATTTCTTTTATCTCTTCTGGTATTCTTTGTCTTGAAGCCTGTTTTTTCTTGTATTGATATACTTTACTCAGTTTTCTCATTTATGCATGACATAGTATAACTTATTCCATCCATTTATTTTCTTTTTTCTTTTCTTTTCTTTTTTTTTTTTTTGAGTTGGAGTCTCACTCTGTCACCCAGACTGGAGTGCAGTGGCCGCTCCCGGCCACCGCAGCCTCGACCTGCTGGGCTCCC
>NW_007250987.1:705234-716955 GCF_000164805.1 Carlito syrichta | reverse complement strand
CGACCTGCTGGGCTCCAGCGATACTTCCGCCTCAGCCTTCCAAGTAGCTGGAACTACAGGCGTGCGCTACCACGCCCGGCCAATTTTTTTTTTTATTTATTGTAGAGATGAGGTCTCGCTGCCCAGGCGGGTCTCGAACCCGCAGGCTCAGGCAATTCACTCACCTCAGCCTCCCAAAGGCGTGGGATTACAGGCTGAGGCACCGAGCTCGGTTTCATCCATTTATTTTCTTTCTTTTTTTATTATAAAGATGTGGGGTACAAATCAGGGTTAGGTATGCAAACGTTGATTATGTAGGTACCTTTGTTGATGAGGTATGCCCCCATCCCCTAGCAGTTTTCCTTAACTGCCAATCCCACCCCCCTATTTTCAACCTAGAGGTGACTAAGGCTCTGTTCGCTTTGTTTGTTTGTTTGTTTTCAATCTTTTTTTTCTATGCTCTTCTTATTGGGTGATTTAAAAAAAAAATACATTAGTTACTTTAATTAAAAATAGTGTTAGTCTAGTCAAGTAGCAAGCCCAAAACAGTCACCAACTAAGAAGAGTTAAAGTTCAAATCCTTATATATGACTACTCACAGCCCTTCTACAATAATCACACACATTTTTATCCAGAACTGTCCCTTCAAAGACCATATCATTTTATTTGTTACTCTGATGGAAATTATTCAGTGGTTTTGTTTGTTTGTTTTCACAAATACATTTCTTCAATATGCTACTAAACAATTGCATCAACCTTTGGACAATGGATTAAAATCAGGATTTAATATCTAAATTATTTTTACAAAAGTAGAATTTAAAAAAAAAAAACAACTAAATAATGGGCCTCAAGCTAAGAGAGAGGTGGGGGTGAGTTACTAAGCTAAATAGGAATAATTTGTGATCTGACCAGCAGAGTGACAACACTGAAAGCACTTTGAAAGTCGGCACTAACTCGATAAACAACAGATGCTGGAGAGGATGTGGAGAAAAGGGAATGCTTCTGCACTGTTGGTGGGAGTGTAAACTAGTACAACCTCTGTGGAAAACAGGGTGGCAATTTCTAAAAGATCTAAAAATCGACCTTCCATACAACCCTGCAATCCCCCTTCTGGGAATATACCCAGAGAAACTCAAATAATACTATGAAAAAGACACCTACACACACATGTTTATTGCAACATTGTACACAATCCCAAAAGCATGAAACCAACCAGGCTGCCTACTGAAAATGGACTGGATTTTTTAAAATGTGGTACATGCGGGACTCGGTGGCTCAGCCTGTAACCCCACGCCTTTGGGAGGCTGAGGTGAGTGGATTGCCTGGGCCCGGGGTTCGAGACCTGCCTGGGCAGGCGATACCTCATCTCTACAATAAATCAAAAAATCAGCCAGGCGTGGTAGCGTGTGCCTGTAATTCCGGCTACTTGGAAGGCTGAGGCGGAAGGATAACCGGAGCCCAGCAGATCGAGGCTGCGGTAGCCAGGAGCGGCCACTGCACTCCAGTATGGGTGACAGAGTGAGATTCCAACTCAAAAAAAAATTAAAATTAAAAAAAAATTAAATGTGGTACATATACACGATGGAATATTACACAGGCATAAAGAAGGACAAAATTATGAACTCCCCAGCAACTTGGATGCAATTAGAGTCTATCATACTCAGTGATCTATCACAGAAACAAAGAAGAATTTAAACATGTACTCACTCATAAGCGGACACTGGACATTTATCATAATACTATAAGAAAGGGATTGGTAGTAGTAGAACACTGCCGGGGGGGGCACATAACATCAATAAGGGTACCCAAACTTTACCTGTACAATACCACCTATGTGCCTAACCCTGAATTGCACCTCACATCTTTAAAATAAAAAGAAAAAGTTGACACTACCTGATAACATCCCATGTTGACACAAACTTTCTCTTTGTCCTAGAGTGTTTTCTCAAAGGAATGCATGAGTGCACTCAAAAGGAATCACCAGGAACAAGAAAAGGAAAAACTGAGTTCTTGCCATGAATAGCTGCTGACGAGAGGCAGTCAAAGCAGCCCCAGCCTCTATAAACCCAGCACAGGATGCAAAGTGTCCTGGCTCAGCTGTCCCCAAGAAAACATTCAGAGCAGGACCCGGGAGCAGGTCCCAGGAGGAGACAGCCTCTGTGGGACTGAAGTGGGAAAGAGACCTGATTCCTTTGGACAAGGAGCAGTAGCCGCCTGCTGAAGAGTCACAGTGGGGAGATGGTCCTTGCCACAGAAGCTATCCCTCCTCTGCATCGTCAACAATTGATGAGCAGGTCTCTGCCCTTTGCCCTGGGCCATTTTCCTCCAGACCATCCACCTCCTGGCACAGCAAATGGAAGGGCTGAGTTTCTTCCTCTTGCTCTTCATCATCTGAATCCAACTCATCAGATTCATCGTTGTAGAGGTAAATTGTGGCTTGACTGGGAAACTGGCCAACACTTCTCCCACCAAACTCTGCAGATATTTTTGATGCTTTGAAACGGGCAAAGTCTTGATGATGAAACACAAGGTTCCCTTTGATAGTCTGTCGGTCAACCCCAAGCTCAAGCTGGCTTCCAGATCTAGTCAGCTCAACATCTCCTGGTGTCAGGATCCAAAGTCTCCACAGTGCAGGGCTCTTGGTCTCTGGGACCGACACCGGGGCAGTGACAGATGCACCCTCAGGCCTCCGGTGCTCCCGCAACCCCCACTCCATCGCTGGGAGATGTCTAGATATCTGGCCTCCACCATGGTGCCTCACCTCCAGCAGCAGCAGCCACTCCACCCCACCTTGATTCACTCAGGAAAGCAAGCACACCAGGATGGGGTGATCCATCTTAAAGTTCCCTAATTCTTTATTTCTGTCATCTCCAGTCTACTGTGAAACCCATTCCTAGATTTTTTAATTTCAGGTATTACATTTGTCAGTTCTAAAATTTTCATTTCACTACATTTCCTCTACTGTAAGTGGAGTTAACCACATGGACATACAGAATGGAATAACAGACATCGGAGACTCCAAAATGAGGTGGGAAGGATGAGGGATGAAGAAGGACTGATTGAGTACAATGTGCACTATCCAGGTGATGGGCGCCCTAAAAGCCCAGACTTCACAACTAGGCAACATATCTATGTAACAAAACTGCACTTGTACCCCCAAATCTATAAAAATAACAAATAATGAAATTTTCATTTTGTTCTTTTTAATCATTTCAGTTGATTTGCTGAGATATCTTACCTACTTCGTTATTATAGAAATATTTCCTTATATCCTTGAGCACAGTAGTCACTGCTGCTTTGAAATTCTTGCCTGCTAAATCCAACATCTGGTTGTCCTTGAGTCAGGCTTTTCTCTTTAGGGTGAGTCATGTTTATATCTTCACAACCAGTGCTTTGGGTTATACCTGGACACTATGAATGATACATTTGCTCAATGGCTCAGCCTGTAATCCCGCGCCTTTGGGAGGCTGAGGTGAGTGGATTGCTTGAGCCCGTGGGTTCGAGACCCGCCTGGGAAGCGAGACCTCATCTCTACAATAAATCAAAAAATCGGCCGGGCATGGTAGCGCGCCTATAATTCCAGCTACTCGGAAGGCTGAGGCAGAAGGATCGCTGGAGCCCAGCAGGTCGAGGCTGCGGTGGCCGGGAGCGGCCACTGCACTCCAGTCTGGGCGACAGAGTGAGATTCCAACTCAAAAAAAAAAAAAAACAAACTCTGGACTCTGAAACGTGTCTCCAAAGAGTTTTATTTTTGTTTGTTTATTTTGGCCAGAAGTTAACTAGGCTACACTCAAACTCCAAACTCTGAAATCTCAGTTCAGTTCACTTAGCCTTAACTGGGCAGCTTGGAGTCTTCCTGGACATGTGCATTTCAGTGGTCAGTCAGATATCTGGGCAGTTGTTGATACACAGAATTTTGGGTTCCCTCTTTGTGATTCTTTGTTTGTTTGTTTGTTTGTTTGAGTTGGAGTCTCACTCTGTCCCCCAGGCTGCAGTGCAGAGACGCAATTACCACAGCCTTGACCTCCTGGGCTCAGGTGAACCCTTCTACTTCAGCCTCCCGAGTAGCTGGGACTACAGGCGCATACCACCATGCCCAGCTAATTTTATTTTTTTTTACAAAGACAAGGTCTAGGCTGGTCTTAAACTCTTGGGCTCAAGCAATCCTTCCATCTCAGCCTCCCAAAGTGCTGGGATTACAGGCATGAACCATCGCAACTGGCCCCTCTTTGTGACTCTTTTTTCCAGTACTCCTACCTTACTTTCAACTGCTGTGATTGCTGCAAATGCTCCTCAGTAAGGCCATAGGTTTTCTATTTCTATTTTGTCTTCTTAGCATACCTAGTGAGACTTCCCTTCAGGCTAAAATCTATTAATATAAGAAATCAGAAACACACCCAGGACTGCTCCCTTCTTCCAAATGTCCACACAAAATCTGTATACATGTGCCTGCTTTGGCTTGTTCTCTAATGCCTTCTGGTGGTTGTGTTTTTTATTTTATACAGAGTTTACAGTTATTTGAGGGAAGGTTATTCTGAGAGAAGCTACTATACCACTACCAGAAACAGAAACCAGTACTTGCCATTAAAACCCAAGAATTTGGCCTGGCACAGTGGTTCACACCTGTCATCCCACCACTCTGGGAGGCCAAAGTGGCAGGATTGCTTGAGTCCAGGAATTCAAGACCAGCCTAGACAACATAGCAAAGAGCTTGCCTCTACAAAAAAAAAATTAAAAATAAGCTAGGTGTGATTGTGCATGCCTGTAGTTCCAGCTACTCGAGAGGCTGAGGTGGGAGGATTGCCTAAGCCCAGGAGGTCGAGGCTGTGGTAAGCCATGTCATGCCACTGCCCCCCTGCCTGGGCAACAGAGTGAGATCCTACTCAAGTAAATAAATACATATCCAGGAATTTTCTATCGATTGTCTTTTTGTCTTTTAATCAAGCTAGAAACTCAATGAGGCTGGGCTTGGTGGCTCAGCCTGTAATCCCAGAAATTTGGGAGGCCGAGGCGAATGGATTGCCTGAGCCTGCGGGTTCAAGACCCACCCGGGCAATTTGCCGAGACCTCGTCTCTACAATAAATCCAAAATTAGCCGGGCGTGGTAGCGTATGCCTGTAGTTCCAGCTACTTGGAAGGCTGAGGCGGAGGGTTCGCTGACGCCCAGCAGGTCGAGGTTGCAGTGGTCAGGAGCGTGCCACTGCACTCCAGTCTAGGTGACAGAGTGAGACTCCAACTCAAAATAAGCAAACAAACAAAAAAAAGAAACTCAATGAAATCTTTTCTTTTCTTTGTGCTTTTTTTTATTCTTCCTTCTTTGTATTCTTTCCTGGAGCTAAAAGGTCTAACCTCACTATCTACTCTTAATGCTAAAATGGCTAAAAGGAAATAAGAAAGAGAAAAATTCATAGATAAATATTTCAAGATATGCTTTTTGTAAATGTACGTGTATTGTGGGAGAGGTACAACATTTAAATGATTATTTAAATAAATTAGGTTGCTGGTCAGAAACCCCTGAAAGAGAAGAGTCCATGAGAAGGGAGACTGCAAAGGAAACAAAAACACCTAGAGCTGGATGAGAGGCAGATTTGGATGAAGCCCCTCAGTGAAGAGGGAGCTGGGGAGAAGAGGGAGATATCTAGTGGGTGAAGAAGATATCCCAAAGATAGCAAAGAGCCCCAGAAAATGGAGCATCCCCAAATTTTAAAATCATTGCTTCATGGTACTTTAAAACTAAAGCATTGCATAACAGACCTAAAACCAAAAACTTTATTTTAGAGATAAAGGAAACTGAGGACTCATTCATAATTTAGTTGAGATGCTCACTTCCCTCAGTACAGTGCTGGTGCTGTCATATTCTTTATTTTTTTCTTTTTTCCCCCCTTTATTATATATATATATTTTTTTGTTTGTTTGTTTGTTTGTTTGTTTGTTTTTGAGTTAGAGTCTCACTCTGTCACCTGGACTGGAGTGCAGTGACCGAGAGCGGCCACCGCAGCCTTGACCTCCTGGGCTCCGGCGATCCTTCGGCCTCAGCCTTCCGAGTAGCCGGAATTACAGGCACGCACGACCATGCCTGGCAGATTTTTTGATTTATTGTAGAGATGAGGTCTCGCCAAGTTGCCCAAACGGGTCTAGAACCCACAGGCTCAGGCAATCCACTCACCTCAGCCTCCCAAATCACGAGATTACAGGCTAAGCCACTGAGCCCGGCCTTATTTTAAAGATGTGAGGTGCAAGTCAAGATTAGGTACATAAGTGGTCTTTGTGCAGGTGAAGTTTGGGCCTCTGTCATACTCTTTTTAACAGCTGGGGGACTGTTCACATTTGCTTTTTGATAAATCAATGTTGTGTTGGGTTTAGGTCTGAGCCATTCAAGTCGTGCTTAAACATGACGGAAAACCCTCACACAGAACTCTATGTTCTTTCTCTATATATCTTGGAGTCTTAATCACAGCAGAGTGAATTGAGGCTTTTTTAATGATTGTATAGAATACACTAGGCTCCGACTCTCTTTTATAATTATAATAAAACCATGTATCCTCTCATGGATTGCTTGGCATAGTATCCAGGTATTGATGGCTCACAGGATTTTACAAAGCTGAATTCAGATTAGCTGATAAATGTATTGAAGGAGATATCTATTAGGTGTTCCTATCTGTCTGTGTGACTGCTATTGACAATAATAAAATGATATGAGTTTCAAACTCCCCTGTCCCATACTGCCTTCAGATTTAATCATTAGTCAAAATCTGCATTCTTCCCTAAGGTACCTTTTTATCATCTCAACTAAGAGTGACAAGTGAATTTTTTAAATTTTAAATTTTATTTTAAATTCTGTTCTATTTCCACAGGTTTATTCTCTCCTCTCAATATTTGAGTTATAACAAAAGTTAACATCTTCTGGACAAATCAATATACATCAAGATAAGTACACTTGTCTTTTTACTCAAAAGATACTATGTGCTTCTAATGACAGCAGTGGACAAGCGATGAGAGAGTAAACCATTGTTCACAATCCAAGGCTAAGAGTTGCTGTCATTTCTTTTAAAATGATGCACCATATCCCTCTATCCTCATGCCAACCATTAAGAACACACTTATTCAAACAGCAATTCCACAAATAACCCCAAAGTGTCCAGTGTAATCAAAGAGCAACCTAGCTTTGAGAGAAAATAAATATAAGTATTGTGACTTGTTTTTATTCCTTCTCTTAAACAAAAAATAGAAATGTAAATCAATATTCTTTTAAAATCTATAAATATTGACTATGTTTTGAAAACTGTATAGCCCAAAGATGACTTAAAACTTAGCATTTTAGCTATTGGAAATTGCAAAAACAGTAGATATCTTCTGAGAAAATGCTATGTGCACAACCAAAGAGTAGAAACCATATTATGTCTAACTCACTGAGGACTTATGACCTTTTCTACTATCCTAAGGATCATTTTTCTCTTTTTTTGGTTTTGGGGTATGATATTAGAATTCTTACTAATAATATTTTCTCCCCAGATTACTGCTGTTACTTGCAGTGAATAGCCTGGTGACTTTCTCAACATATAATCTAACTCACATATACTACAAATAAGCCACAGTATCTTGATCATTTTTTTTAAAAACATAAATTATTTGTAATTTCCTTTTTTTAGCAGTGATTTATATATTATCAGTACTATTTAAAGAATGTACATTCGAGAATGCAGAGAAAAGGGAACACCTCTACACTGTTGGTGGGATTACAAACCAGCTCAGCCTCTTTGGAAAACAGTGTGGTAATTCCCAAAAAATTAGAAATCAACCTTCCATACAACCCAGCAATCCCCCTTCTGGGAATATACCAGGAGGAACACAAATCACTCTACAAAAAAGATACCTGCACACGCATGTTAATTGCAGCACCATCTGCAATAGCAAAAACATGGAACCAACCATGCTGCCCATCAAAACTGAACTGGATAAAAAAAAAAAGTGGTACATATATATGATGGAATATCATGCAGCCATAAAGAAGAACAAAATCATGGGCCTCGCAGCAACTTGAATGGACTTAGAGTCCATCATACTCAGTAATCTATCACATAAACAAAGAACTGAGCGCCACATGTTCTCACTCACAAGCGGACCCTGAACATTTACGATAACACAATGGAAAAGAGATTGGCAGCAGTGGGACACCGCCAGGAAAGGGAGGGGAGCACACAACACCAACAAGGGTACCTGATCTCAAACCAGGTGAAGTGGGGACCAAAGGGAGGCCCAAACTTTACCTGTACGATGATCACTTGTATACCTAAATCTGAACTGCACCCCACACCTCTAAAATAAAAACATTTTAAAAATTAAGTATGTACATTCACCTTTTAACAAAATAAAACCTTAAGTAAATATTTCTCTGTAAGAATATTGTATTTCAGCCGGGCTCGGTGGCTCAGCCTGTAATGCTGCGCCTTTGGGAGGCTGAGGTGAGTGGATTGCCTGAGCCCGCGAGTTCGAGTCCCGCCTGGGCAGCGAGACCTCATCTCTACAATAAATCAAAAAATCAGCTGGGAGTGGTAGCGCACGCCTGTAGTTCCAGCTACTTGGAAGGCTGAGGCGGAGGGATCGCCGGAGCCCAGCAGGTCGAGGCTGCGGTGGCCGGGAGCGGCCACTGCACTCCAGTCTGGATGACAGGGTGAGACTCCAACTCAAAAAAAAAAAAAAAAGAATATTGTATTTTATTGATGTAAATGGAGCGTGCGCTGCATGTCCTGTGCCAGATTTTCTGGCTCTGAAGATATCATATAATAATTTGTAATTTCTAAACAACTATACAAATATACTACAGAATAAGTAATATCTGATTAAGGCAATTTATCAAATCAATAACTGACCCTACTAAGCTATGAGATAATATCCAGACACTGGATCCCAGTGCATGTGGTACAAAAACAGGCATATAAATCAATGAAACTGAACGGGGATCCCAGAAATAAAGCCGCTGATGTACAATCAAATGATTGTTGACAAAGCTGAAAAAAATGAACATTGGGGAAGTGACACCCTATTCACTAAAGGGTTCTGGAAAAACTGGGGCTAATCATATGTAGAAGAATGGAAGTGGATCTCTACCTCACATCTTATACAAAAATCAACTTAAGATGGATTAAAAACTTAAATGTAAGACCCCCCAACCCATAACAATCCTAGGAGAAAACCTAGGAAACATTCTTCTGGACATTGGCATAGGCAACAAATTTATAGCCAAGTCCTCAAAAGCAAATGCAGGAAAAACCAAAATTGACAGATGGGACCTAACTAAACCAAAGAACATCTTCGCAGCAAAAGAAACCATCAACAAAATAAACAGACAACCTACAGAATAAGAGAAAATATTTGCAAACTATGCACCCAACAAAGGCCTATAAACAGATTATAAGGAAGTTAAATGAATTGACGGGGGGTGAAGCCCATCAAAAATTGGGCGAAGAACATGAACAGACACTTCTCAAAAGAAGACATATAATACAAGTGGTCCAGCAAACATATGAAAAGATGTTCAACATCACTAATTATCAGATCAAAACCATGAGATATCATCTCAGGCCAGGCTTTTATTAAAAAGTTAAGATATAACAGATGTTGGCAAGATTGTGGGAAAAAAGGAACACTCATACACTGTTGGTGGGAATGTAAGCTAGTTTGAAGCAGTCTGAAGATATCTCAAAGAAATAAAAATAGATTTACCATTTGACCCAGCAATTCCACTACAGAATATATACCCAAAGGAGCATCAGTGGTTCTACCAAAAGGACACTTACACTCATATGCTTATTGCAGCACTGTTCACAGTAACACAAACATGAAACCAAACCAGGTGCCCATCAATAGTGGACTGGATAAAGAAAACGGGGTGCATATACACCATGAAATATTGCACAGCCATAAATAAGAATGAAATCGTGTCCTTTGCAGCAACATGGATGCAGCTAGAGGTCATTACTCTAAGCAAACTAACACAGAAACAGAAAATTGAACACTGCATGTTCTCACTTACAAGTGGGAGCTAAACACTGGGCACACGGGCATAAAAATTGGGTAGTATGCACATCATTTGGATGATGTGCTTAACAAAAGCCTAAATTTCACCATCATGCAATATACTCATGTAACAAACTTGCACATGTACCCTCTTGAATCTAAAAATCAAAAAATAAAATTTTAAAAAGATCTTGTGCAAGGACGCTTACCAGGATCAGTGATGAGCACCAATGAACAGAAGCAGGAGGGAAGGTAAAAGAGACATAGTTTTGACACTTTCACATCTCTTTGAACCTTTGCTAGCTTTTTTGCCTACCATGTCACTAGCAGGTATTGGATACTATCCCCCTTAGGCTGGACAACGTAAATAATCAATTCCAGCTCCCTTTAGCCTTCAGACAACTTTATGCTATCTCAATATAGTTGCTGTATAATAGCATTGGACAGACTCATACCAACTTATTTTTTTGTTGGTGTCCTAAGGCTAACTTAGAAACCTCCTCTCTCACTAATTATTATCCATTCAATGAACAAATACTTGAGTGCCTGCTAGATGTCAGGCAACATAGCAGGACAGCTCTAGACAAAGAGGAGGGGCATTGCAGACAGAGGAAGGTGTGTGTATAGTTTTTCTTGTGCCAACCAAGAGCATCTTTCCTCAGTTAACTCTAACTACTCAGCACACTAGCTCATCTGAGGTCTGGGGTGACCTTACATCTGTTAATCCCAACTTTAATATTAAAGAGAGACTTTGTACCAAGAAAAATGGATTCCATGATATGAGTACTTATATTCATTTGTGTATATTCACACATATATTTATACCACTTATTATATATATCACATATATATACAGCACTTATTTTAGTGGTAGCTTGTAATTCAGCCCAAGTTCCTGCTGATCTTTGAAAATTAACCCATTAAATGAATTTTTAAGAAAAAGTGTAACAACCACATATTATGGTAGTGTTGTGACTAGGTAAGTGTCAGAGTGATAGTATCATATTTTCACATGGAAAAAATACATTTTTGCATACATGAATCAGTGGGATTAATTGTATAAATGGGGCCAGGCTTGGTGGCTCAGCCTGTAATCCCAGCCCTTTGGGAGGCCAAGGCTAGTGGATTGCCTGAGCCTGCAGGTTCAAGATCAGCCTGGACAACTTGGTGAGACTGTGTCTCTACAATAAAATTAAAAATTATTCTGGCTATTCTTGGTCGTTTGTGTTTCCATATGACATCCGAGCAGCCAAGAGACACATGAAGAAATGTTCAACCTCACTAATCATCAGGGAGATGCAAATCAAAACCACACTGAGACACCACCTAACTCAGAATGGCAATTATCGATATCCCAAAAAATAACAGTTGCTAGAGAGGGTGTGGCAAAAAGAGAATACTTCTACACTGTTGGTGGGAGTGCAAACTAGTGCAACCTCTGTGGAAAACAGTATGGCGATTCCTAAAAGCTCTAAATATCGACCTCCCATATGACCCCGCAATCCCCCTACTGGGAATATACCCTGAAGAACTCAAATCACTCTATAAAAAAGATACCTGCACACGTATGTTTATCGCAGCAATTTTCACAATAGCAAGAACCTGGAAGCAACCATGTTGTCCATCAAAAGAGGACTGGATTAAAAAATGTGGTACATATACACAATGGAATACTATGCAGCCATAAAAAAGAACAAAATCATGAATTTTGCAGCAACCTGGATG